>NW_022994122.1:0-117687 GCF_012275295.1 Melopsittacus undulatus | reverse complement strand
AGCGGCAGCAGCGGATTTGGAGCGGCTTTGGAGCGGCTTTGGAGCAGGCAGAGACTGAGGCAGCGACTTTTCCAGGCTTTTGAAACCGCAGCGACTTTGTCATCGGGCAGGGAGCGGCAAGCAGCACCGGCCGCGGCGGCGGCCAGTCTCGACCGGTCCGGAGCCCTCCCTTCCGCCGCTCACGCGATGTGCACCCACGGCGGGCTCGCGGCGCCGCTCGGCTCTCCCGCTACTGGCAGTGGCGGCGCTGGGCGAGCCGCCGCCGCGGGTCTGGCGAAGCAGCGCCGCCCCCTGCGATCCCCGGCCGCCCCCAGGGGCCCACGCCCCGCAGCCGCCCGGCAGCCGCGACCCCCGAGAAGCCCTGCGGGGGTGCCGGCACCGAAGCGCGCTCGGCCAAGGTGCCCGTGGTGTCCTCACCCGCATTGACCGGCGCTCTAATCTGCGCCCCGGGAGCGGCGGACGTAGCGGCACGGCCGCGGAGCCTCGGCCGGGGAAAGGCCGCGGAATGATGCGCTCCCGCTCGGCCGAGCGGCCGCTGGGGCAGGCGGGGACCCCCGCGCGCTAGCGAAAGCGGCAGCCGGCAGCGTCTCTCGCGTCGGGCATGACAAGGAGAGCTTAGGGCGGCTCTACCGAATGGGACCGCTGCGGGGAGAGGCGGCTTCGGCTCCGTGTACCTCGGGGGGGTCAGCTGTTGACATAAAAAACGGTAAGGGGCAGGGCGGCGGCGGGGGCAGGGCGAGCCTCCTTGAGCCACTTGAATGCAAAGGAACAGGCACTGTCCTCTTTCCAGCCCCATCTCAAAAAGCACTTTGGCCAATCCAGCCCCAGGCAGCAGCACCTGCAGTCAGTACTCCACCACCAGTTTTCATGCCTGCAGCTTATTCCACTCTGGGAAAGCAGCAATGGCACTACTCTAAAGGCCTGCAGGAGCCAGCAAGCCGTGGCATGGGCTGGGGAATAGTCAGAACAGCATCCCCAGAACCCATGGGATGGAGTGCCTTGCTCTGTTGACTCTCCCTGATGTACCTGAGAAAGTGGTGAGGGCGGCAGCTCCAAGGAGCCAGCAGCCGTGGCAAGGCAGGGGGAACAACAACACCCACCATCCCCGCGCCCATGATAGGAGTGCCTTGCTCAGTGCTCTCCCCAATGGGTCTGAGAACACGGTGGAAGGCGGCTGCCATAAGAAGCCAGCAGCTGTGGCAGGGCTGGCAGACAATGAGGACATCGTCCCTGGTGTTTATGATTTGTCTGCCTGCTCTATGCTCTCCTGACCTGACTGAGAATGGGGTCAAGAGCGGCTGCACCAAAAGAGCCAGCAGCCGTAGCAAGGCCAGGGAACGACGACACCATCCCCAACACCCATTATAGGGCTGCCTGGCTCAGTGGTCTCCCTATTGTGCCTGAGAATGTGGAGGAGAGTGGCTGCTCCAAGGAGCCAGCAGCAGTGACGGTGCTGGAGAACAGCAAGGACAGTGGCCCTGATGTCTATGATTTCACTGACTTATCAATGCACTCCCTGACCTGACTGAGAGTGCAGAGGAGGGCAGCAGCCATAAAGAACCAGCAGCAGCGCGCAGGGCTGGCAGACAATGAGGACACTGTCCCCGCAGTCTATGATTTGTCTGCCTTGTTCTATGCTCTCCCTGACCTGACTGACAACACGGTGCAGAGCAGCTGCCCCAAGGAGCCAGCAGCTGTGGCAGGGCTGGAGAACAGCAAGGACAGTGGCCCTGATGTCTGTGATTTGATGGACTTACTCAAAGCACTCCCTGACATGACTGAGAAGCAGTGGAGGGGCAGCAGCCGCAAGGAACCAGCAGCAGCGGCAGGGCTGGCAGACAATGAGGACATCGTTCCTGGTGTTTATGATTTGTCTGCCTTGCTCTATGCTCTCCTGACCTGACTGACAACACGGTGCAGAGCAGCTGCCCCAAGGAGCCAGCAGCCGTGGCAGGGCTGGGGAATAGTCAGAACAGCATCCCCAGCACCCATGGATGAGTGCCTTGCTCTGTGCTCTCCCTGATGTACCTGAGAAGTGGTGAAGGGCGGCAGCTCCAAGGAGCCAGCAGCCGTGGCAAGGCAGGGGGAACAACAACACCACCACCCCAGCGCCCATGATAGGAGTGCCTTGCTCAGTGCTCTCCCCAATGGGTCTGAGAACACGGTGGAAGGCGGCTGCCATAAGAAGCCAGCAGCTGTGGCAGGGCTGGCAGACAATGAGGACATCGTCCCTGGTGTTTATGATTTGTCTGCCTTGCTCTATGCTCTCCCTGACCTGACTGAGAATGGGGTCAAGAGCGGCTGCCCCAAAGAGCCAGCAGCCGTGGCAAGGCCGGGGAACGACGACACCATCCCCAACACCCATTATAGGGGTGCCTGGCTCAGTGGTCTCCCTATTGTGCCTGAGAATGTGGAGGAGAGTGGCTGCTCCAAGGAGCCAGCAGCAGTGACGGTGCTGGAGAACAGCAAGGACAGTGGCCCTGATGTCTATGATTTCACTGACTTACTCAATGCACTCCCTGACCTGACTGAGAGTGCAGAGGAGGGCAGCAGCCATAAAGAACCAGCAGCAGCGGCAGGGCTGGCAGACAATGAGGACACTGTCCCCGCAGTCTATGATTTGTCTGCCTTGTTCTATGCTCTCCCCTGACCTGACTGACAACACGGTGCAGAGCAGCTGCCCCAAGGAGCCAGCAGCTGTGGCAGGGCTGGAGAACACCAAGGACAGTGGCCCTGATGTCTATGATTTGATGGACTTACTCAAAGCACTCCCTGACATGACTGAGAATGCAGTGGAGGGCAGCAGCCGCAAGGAACCAGCAGCAGCGGCAGGGCTGGCAGACAATGAGGACATCGTCCCTGGTGTTTATGATTTGTCTGCCTTGCTCTATGCTCTCCCTGACCTGACTGACAACACGGTGCAGAGCAGCTGCCCCAAGGAGCCAGCAGCCGTGGCAGGGCTGGGGAATAGTCAGAACAGCATCCCCAGCACCCATGGGATGAGTGCCTTGCTCTGTGCTCTCCCTGATGTACCTGAGAAAGTGGTGAAGGGCGGCAGCTCCAAGGAGCCAGCAGCCGTGGCAAGGCAGGGGAACGACGACACCATCCCCAACACCCGTGACAGGAGTGCCTTGCTCAGTGCTCTCCCCAATGGGTCTGAGAACACGGTGGAAGGCGGCTGCCATAAGGAGTCAGCAGCCAGCCCAGCGATCAACAGGGTGACAGATACGGCATCCAGACGGCCCTGAAATCCCAGCAGAGCTACAGGCTGGGCAGATTCTGGTATCTTTTCTGGTATCTTCTGGTATTCTGGTATCTTTTTAAAGATGCATAATCTCCATCATCATCATAATCCCAATCTGGAGCTGTAAGGGGAATATGATCTTCAACCCCCTATCCATTGCCCCTGCAGTAATCTGGGCATTTACCTGAGTGCAAGCAGTTCTTATAACTAACTGTTTTTCTGTTAATGCATCCAGGATTACATCTATATCCTTCCAGTGAGGATCTTGACTTTTACCAGGATCTCAAATTTCTTTGCTACCCCTATAGGGTCATTTCGATACTCTTTTGCAATCTGTTTCCATCTATCCAAATCTCCTAAAGAAAAATTCACTTTTATTTTGGTACATCCCTCCAGTCCCATTGCTTCCCTCAGAGGGGCTTGCAGAACAGTCTTAGTTTTACTACGAATCCGGGCAGCAACGGGCGGGAGGGAATTTGTTTTACACTCTGTTCTTGTTCCACACTTTGTTCTTGTTTCACACCTTGTTCTTGTTTTACACTTTGTTCTTGTTTTACATCCGAATCAGGGGTTTCCTCCTCGATCGGAGGTGGATTCTGCTCCGGTACTTTTGGTATATATAATCCTCCATTCTATCCTCAACCCTATGATCCTCAGCTCTTTTCTTAAGTTTCAAACCAATTTCCCCAATCTCACAACCAGAACAACATCTTTCCAATTTATTCCCTGCCTGCTTCCTTTCTTTTTCTAAAGCTAAAATTAAGGGATCTGAAGGTGCTATATTAATTCCACATTCTCTTTGCCACTCCGGGTGATTTCTCAACGTGAAAAACATATCTGCATACATCACTTTATCCCATTTTCCTTGCCGCCTCAGAAACAACATTAATTGTAACAATGTGTTATAATTCAGAGTTCCATTTTTAGGCCATTTTTCCTGATCCTCTGGGGTGTACAAAGGCTACCACTGGTTACAATATTTTACCAATGCTCTTTTTTTTATTTACCGAGCCCCCAGGAGACCCTCCCAGTTCTTTCCAGTGTGCCAACATGCACCCTACAGGACTCTTTTTCATGATCTCTTCACTCTGCTGATTTTCCATTATCAATCTCTCACACACACACGGGATCCCACAGACACACTGCACACAATTACAACACTTGGAACAGATACAGAGACTAAAATTCTATCAAACAGACCACAATTAATAACACAATTTTAACAATCTGTCACCGATACCAAAATCACAGAACCAAAATCAGCACTATAATGAACCGGAACTAATCGGATACCAATACCAATTCGAATACTTATACCAATGAGGTTCAAAACCGTGTCCACAAGACACCCCCTGTGTCTTGTAGGACTCACCCAAATCACAAGAAGCCCCTGCTTCTTGCGAGTGTATACCAACGGACGCTAGCAGCCGGGTATACGCCTTTACCTACGAGATTTCCTATCTCGATTTATGGAAGGCTTCCAAACCATGCGTACGCTTACCAAACCAATTTACCAAACCGAGATGCCCCTGCACCTTACAGGCTATACAAAAGAAAAGAATACCTTTGATGAAGATGGTCCTTGTCTGCTCCGCAGTGATCCCAATGAATTCCCGAGGGCCCTAGGGAGCCCTGTCCTCAGCGGGTCCTGCAGCCGAGCAGAGAGGGTCCCATCTGGGGTGACAAATGGATACGGAGACAACTCCAGGAACAAACTCGCCAACACAGTTTTCAAGCTGACAAGCAGGTATTCTTTATTGCGGTGCCGGCAGACACGGGGGATAGCTCCTCCTAACGTGTGTCTCCCTTATTGCTACACAAGCCATCCTTATATAGCCCTTGGGCACACATACATATTCATGAGGCTACGTATGGATTACATCATTTTCCAGAAAGCTCCCCGCATGCGTACAGAATTCGTTAGCACCAGAGACATAATAGTCCCCTTGTCCTCCTACTTATCAGTTAGTTTACCCGTAGCCCATCCTGGACACCTGCTATTCCCAGATACTCCTTATCCCTGCGTCCTGTCTTTCTAGACTGCTTTTCTTTAAAACTACCTCAACTAGAACGATTTATCTTATGCCAGTATGTTCTCTAGCTGGACTCTATTTTTTCTTCTATGTACTAAGCACCTCAGTAACTTTCCACTGCTACTGCTACAAAGCCATCGAACTTAACATTACTTACAACTAATTTTAAAGGTTTATATATTCCAGTTTGTGATTTATGTTCCCCTTGTTTCAGAGAAGAGATTCAGAGCTCTGCGCTGCAAAGCCAGCTCCTGGCAGGGCCAGCTTCTTAGCACACGGCAGGGATAGCAATCCTTTTCAGCTGGCTAGGCAGGGCTAGATTCTAGGAATGCCTTTTGGAGGAGCACCGCAGAGCTCACCATTCTCATCCCCACGGAGCCAGGGGCAGCAGCCATAAGCAATGGGATGAGGACATGCTTGCAGAGATGCCAGCGCTTTGGAGCAGCCACTGATGCCCTGCCACGTGTAGGAAGGATGGATTCTTGCCCCAGGCTCGATGAGGCCAGGGGCTTTTGGCCACTCTCAGCAGCCCCTGAGGTGGCTCCAGATTGAGGGAGAATAGGGCTTGGGCATCTGCGGGGAGGCGTGAGCAGCCTGTGGAGCAGGAGCCGGTCCTGCTCCCATGCTCAGGGAGAGCCGATCGCCAGTGCTGGGGTCAGGAAGGAATTTTCCCCCGGGCCACATTGGCACTGGTCCCGGGGGTTTTTTGCCTTCCTCTGAGCATGGAGCAGGACCACTTGTCAGGGCTCCTCTGCTCCATTCTGGCTGCGCTACTGCCTGCTGCTCGTGCACCATGAAGGTGGCCCCTGGTGTCCTGCAGCTGGGGGGGGAAGGCTTTTTTCCCGCATGGGGGGCCTGCCCGTGTCCCCGCGGGTTTTTTGCCTTCCCTGCAGCGGTGAGCCAGCCCCTTGACAGGGCTCCTTTGGGCTATTGTGGCCCAAGGGCTGCTGCTCCATGCTCCACGCAGGTGGCCCCTCATGCCCCCATGCATGTGGGGGGAGGAAGCTTTCACGACTCCCGGGGTAGCCCCTGGACGTTGCTGCTTTCCTCTGTCGCCCTGAGCACAGCCCCTTGACAGGGCTCCCCTTTGGGCTCGCTTCTTGCCCGCTGCTCTCGCACCTGCCAGCCCAGCACTCCTGCCCTGGCACTCTCCAGCTCCACTGCAAGCTCGCAGAGGGAGCCCACTTCTGCTCTTCCCTTGGCTCCGTATACCCGGGGCCTTCTGCCTTCTGCACAGCAGCACTGTGCTTGCAAGGCCTGGATGCTTGTGAGCATCGCCCCCTGAAACCAACCCACAGCAAAAACCCATGATGGAACATCATGGAAAATTCGGTCCAAAGATAAGGAAACAAACTAAAATCAAATCAAATCCTAAAATTAAAAGCTTTTTTCCACTTGTAAGCTTTGTGTTTTACCTCCTTGAAAGTGGTTTTTTGGAGCTGAAAAACCCTGGCATTCGCAGGGGCAAATAGCAAGTGCCACTGTTATTCAGCTCGGGCTGGGTGTAGGGAACGGCGTGGGATGGGAGGCAAATGGATTGGGCATGGAATGGAGGGTGCTACTTTTCACCTTTAGCATTGATGCACATCCTCTTGTCAGGGCTCACCTTTGGCTTCACTTCTTGCCTGCTGCTCTCACACCTTCAGGGCTCTTGATTAAGAACTTATGTTCATCTAGAATCTTAAAGCATGACTTGGGTATAGTGCTGGGTAAGAACTCCTGCATAACTGCAGATGTAGGGTTTTCCTCTTCCTGGGGATACCTGACAATTTTGTAGATTGTCTAAAGCAGCTGCTCTTAAGTTAGAGCATATGAAATACTTTCAAGAATAAGGCCTCTAAGACATGTTAACATATACCTGCACCACTGCTTTGTGCACTGGAGCAAAGCTCCTCCCATCATCCTGAGGCATCTGCTCTGTTTCTCTGTGTGATAAATTGCAAAAAGCTGGGGTTTTACAGCTCTTTTTGGTACAGTGGTAGCATAAACTTTTATGATTGAGGGAAATGAGGTTGATTTATTATCAGGCTAATACACAGTAAGTGCTCGTTGATTTTTAATGTCCCACTCTAGCCTTCATTTGAAATGTATTTATTTTAAACCTCCCATCTGAATATTCATTTCAAATCAGTCTCTAACTTTGCTGTAATACACAACAGACCCTGGTTATTTTTCAGGTGTTCAGTCCTATTTGCAGGGAAAATATTTCTCCTGGAATCAGTCACAGGAAAAACCTACAGCAGTGTTAATAGCAGAGCAGGATAAATGTCATTGAATATCCCTGGGCTCAAGCTTCATCGCCAAATTGAGCTTCCCCTTCCCCACCTTAACAGCTTCCTCCCACCACGAGAAGCAACTTCCCTGGGCCAGAAAGATGCAGCTTCCTTCATCATCTATCTGATGCTTCCATGGGCTTTCAGTTCTATTCCTTCCCCTGGGAGATCCAAGCTCTCAGCCCCTGCAGCCCTTGCCCAGGCAACAGCAGCTTTGGTCAGCTGGGCTGGGCCCCATGGCTTGAGGGCTGGCTGGAACAGAAATGCAATGCAAACTGCTGCAAACCTCTGGCAGAGCAGCCCCTGTCCCCTGACAGCAGCACAGCAGCAGTATACCTGGCCAGATACTTGGTTGTTAGCCTTGGGTTTGGGTTGATTTTCCTGTCAGAGGAATACACGTTACTGCATCCTCTGAAAGAGCTTTCTTCTCCAGCCCCTAGAGAAAGTCACCATCAACCTCCTACCCCTTCCCTGTCTTCACAGCACGCACCTGCAGCAGCAGATACCCGGCACGTCACTGATCAGATCAACAGACTGGACCCCAATTTCACCTTAGTGAGGGACATTAATCCTCATTAATCCAGAGAAGCTGTGGCTGCCCCATCGCTGGCAGTGTTCAAGGACAGGTTGGACACAGGGGCTTGGAGCAACCTGCTCCAGTGGAAGGTGTCCCTGCCCGTGCCAGGGGCTGGAACTGGAGAAGCTTTAATGTTCCTTGCAACCGTGGTCTCTTCCGCTGGAAGGGACGGGGCATTTACTACTTCTTTGGGCACCCTGTTGCACTGTCCCTGTCTTTCAAAGCAGAATCTCCTACTGCTGTCCACTGCTTCTCTTTCTTGGTGGCACTAGCAGTTTTCCTCTTGATTGGTGCAGCAACGGGTTGTTCCTCTGTTGTGGTGCTTTTGGCCACACAGCCTTCTCACGGTCATGAGAGGTGTATTCTTTTTGGCATCTGACACTGGCTGGATGGCTGAGCCCCAAAAGCAGCGGTGAATGTTATCATATCTATCATATCAGTTCAAAGCAAGCAAGTTTTTAAGGCTTGGTGCTGTAAAGACCTATTGATTTTCTAAGATGATGAAAATGAAGAAAGAAAGTGAAGAGCGTTCATTTATTCACTAGAATATTACTCTAACTTATTTTGACCCTTTTTACACCAAGATTTACCTGCCAAATCTGCAAAACTATTACACAATGAATATTTTTACATGAAATGAGTTGAAAAGCTCTGCATAATCTTTCCATACTGATGTACATGAGATAGCAGTTGTTTTACATAAAGTTTACAAAAATTGGAGGAGTATTTGTGACAGTGAAGGAAGAGCTTCTGACAGCAGAGGGGCTCACCAGAGACAAAGAACAACATGCACGCAACAAATGTTGTTCTCTGGAACAAGCATTTAGATCCTGGGTCTCAGTTCTCATCCATCCCTCTGATAAGGACTGTTATTCTTTACCTTTCCCTGCAGAATTCCTGATAAATTGTATGTGCTGGGTAGGCAGAAGAGCCCTTGGAGTAAGATTAAACATATAAAACCAAAGGGAAAAAGAAATCTACAAGCAAGGAAATGATAAATTTCCTGTGGTGTTCCCCACCACACTTCTGCATGCTGCCCCAGCTACTGCTTCTGGGACACGACCATCTTCAGCCCTTGGCAAGATGATACATTGCAGTGGTCTACATTTGCCTCTCAGTAGCAAGGTCCTCAACTAGAAAAATCCTGGTTAACCAAAAACAATAAAGCCAAGATGTAGTGTGTGTCCTGGGGTAGAGACAACTCGACCAGGACACTGTTGTTTCGCACTGTCCTAAAACGCAGTAGTCAGATGGCTTCAGTCAAGGCAGAGGTCAGTCTTCCAGCTAAAGAAGGTGTACATTTGAAAATGGTCCAGCAATCTACAACTTAGATCTTAGATTGGGCTACTTTTACATATGTTTTTATTATACAAATGCAGACATCAATGGCAACATGAAACAATGGCCATCTGTTCTCCAACAGGCTGTCCACCTATGAGCTCTTGACCTGGGGTCTGCTGCATATGCCACTCATCCCACTTCAAGTCAGCTTTCCCCTCTCTGCCCTCTCAATCTCTCCATCCAGACACAGACACAGACACAGACACAGACACAGACACAGACACGCTTTCAGCAAGAGGTATGTGAACTTCAGGAACTGTGATCCCAAAAGAGGCAGGGCTGCCATTTCTACTTATGAAAGTGTTTTTGCATTCATGTTGCTGAAGTTCGAGGACGTGTATGGATGCCCACTTTTCAATGCAAACAGACTGAAATTCAAACTCATTATGCAGACACTTGGGGGAGAGCCGCAACACATGTCTCTTGTCTCAGTTACTCAGTATTTTGTATCAGAAAAAGTGCTGGGACAATTGTCATGCATTAACAGACCAAAGAAATAATACACTCTCGACTGCAGAAAACTGACCCCTTTCTCACTGCCATCCTTTTTTTTTGCCTCAGCAGGCAACACAGACAACCAAGACATCTTGATGAGTATGCCACGATGGGAAACTCTTCATGCAAAAGTAGTGTTAAACGTAGAAATCCACACAACAACCCCAAAAGCTAATGTAGTTATATATGTGGTGTCACAAGTTAAACAAGGCATGTTCTTCTAACACCAGTCAAAAGGACAAAACAGGCAAGAAACAGGTAACTCCTGTGGTCTGGTTTTTGACTTGCAATTAATTTCTCTTCCTTGCCTGTGGTGCTATGTGACAGTCAGCAATACCTGGACAGAAAGAAAGTCTGACTCTTCTGCCTTCTACAGGACTCCATGAACATCGGACATTACTGAACCACAAAATATGTTGATACACAATAACTTTGCCAAATAGCCATATATATATCTACTCTTTATTGTAAACAATGATGCACCACTGAGGACAGAGGCCAGTTAAGGCTGATTAATAGCTGTGATTTGCAAAGCTTATCGAATGGAGAACTACTACCTTGCTCAGACAATACTGAATGGTGACTACAGGTTCGATGAACTCTCTCATGTAAAAGCTTTTAGCAATTATTTGCCTTTTGCTTAGAAATATGAATTATGAACAGACTTCTTCTCCAAAGTGCATTAAAGAAAAAAAAACCCAAAAGTGAATGAGCAAATAAAATGCATTTACCTGTCATGTTGCAGTAAACTTTCAAAGGCCCCACTGCCATCTGGATCTATCCAGTAGTAATTTGAAGTTTTGCCCAAGTGTTTGCATGCTTCACAAGAGAGTTCATGAGTAGCTGGAATGAAATAAACCACAACAGTAAGGATCTTCATATCTTGGAGTAAAAAAATCCATAATGACAACAAACTGTCTTTATTTACATAACAAGAACTATACCCTTGAGATTACAGTAATGTCACTGACATTCACAGGCAACAAAGCATCTCTCCAACAGAAACACATGGGATTAAAAGCTTGAGGCACACAACTTGATTCTTTTGGCATGTGACAGAAAGCCACGATAGGAAGAGAATTCCAATAACTCGGCTGGGGGAGAGGGTGGGTGGGAGGGGGAGGAACAACCAAACTTTAAGAGGATCTTTAAACCATTCTTGAAAATACTGTGGTTCAGAACTTTGTTTATACAGTGGTTTAAGCTTTACATCACGAACGGCGACACTTTCATTAACACAACATACTTTTAGGAGATACAAAAAGAAAACTGGGAAGCTTTTTGGTGTAAATTTTAGGATTTTTCAGGTTTTATTACAACTCAGAATAACACCAAGTTTCAAAACTGACATTTCTCGCTAGATGGAATACTTGTCTCTACACAGCTCTGCAGCTCCCCTTTTACTGAGCTACATAAAGAATACTGTTCCAGCAAGGTCTACAATTTCACCCTATTTACTGGAAGCTTCATTGCTTGAGCAGGTAGCTTTCCTTCACCTCTCCATACTGTTTTTTATTTCAAGTCATAATACTGCTTGTCAAATTGTGTTATCATTAATAGCTCCAGCATGATAATAAGCATTGTAGGTAGAAGCTTTTCTAGTAATTCCCATATTCTCCTTGAAACAGATGACTATTCCAAAGCTGTGTATTACACATGAATAAATTAAACCATTTCAGGCATAGAAAAAGTAAAATTGGTAGTTTATGCAAGCTGGTGTGTTTGTATACATATCACTGGTAAACTATGTAAGTATTTTTCTGTGCAGTATTTCAGAGGAGGAATGTGTAATGCTGCTTTGTTTTCCAAGGAACAGATGGTACAGCTTTTTTGTTTGGAATCAATCAATCAGCTGCTAAAGGAAATGCAATGTTTGTTTAACAAGACTTCATGTCCACCCTAAAAACCCATCTAATTTGTTGGCAATTCTTGCAAGCCATCTCCTGGCTAAGACTGGTGTCGTGGTTTAAACCAAGTCCCCCAACTCCCGGAGAGTTAGGAAGGAGAATCCAAAGAATGTAGCCCCCACGGACTGAGATAAGAACGGTTTAATTGCTAAGGCATAACACAAAACCCCTACTGCCATTTACTACTACAAATAATAATGATACAGCAAACAGCAAGTGAAAAGAATACAACACCCCCCCAGCCACCGACCCATAACTCACTCCACCCTGCCTGGCTGAGGACCATGTGCTCCCTCCTCCATTTTCCTCTAGAGCTCTCCCCCTCCCACTTTCTCTTTCCCAGTATGCATCCTGGGCATCACGTGCTATGGTATGGAATACCTCATTGCCTAGCCTGGGTCAGGTGTCCTGTCTCTACTCCTGGCCTCCCCTCCTCCACCTGGCTGGAAAAAACCTTGAACAAAAACACCCTCAAAACATGCTCAAACCATGACAACTGGCTTTATTTCAAATGTCCGTAAGGATGAGCTGTTTTACCGGGCTCTGATGAGTAACTGATCTCACACAAACACACATTCAGAGGCCTCCAACTGTAAAGATGCAGGAGGAAAAGCGGAGCTAAAAAAGTCTCCAATTCGGATGTGGCATGAATACAAAGCTAAAAACTGTTGATGTTATAGGAGAATTTCCTGGAAGGTTTTATCTGTTCATTACAGGGTCTAAAGTCATTATACACTACATAGACACTGTTAGACACTTTAACTGGGAAATAATCCAAGCCATTTCCCTTCCTCCCCAAACTAAGGTAAACAAGTTGCTTCAGTATCAAGGAAACTCTTTGCCTGTCTTCAGACACTTCATGCAGATTTCCTAAGGGATTCAGAACCAATCTTCTTTTGAAATATTTCTCTCTCTCCATGCTCTCACCTAAATACAATCACTAAATACCAGCCCTGTTCATGTACAGCTGCAGTGATATCAAATCTCAAATGTTAACAGATGCATTCCAGATGACAAATACTGTTCATGATCTCCCAAAAGTCTGCTGCTTTCATTTTCTAAACTCTTTCAGAAAATCAAGGGAGTTTTGTCTCTGTAGTATCCACATCTTCACATGGAGCCATGTGACACTAGGTTTGCTCTTTTCAAGGAGACAGGACAATCTTGGTACAGAGATACTGCCACAGTTCAGAGATAAGTGTTCTATGGAAGACAAAACCAAGTTACACTGGTTAATCAGACACTCATTTATCCCTACTGAGTATTTTTTACAGGAAATTCAAGGGTTTCGATACAACACCCTTCCCTCTGTTTTCCTGGAATGGGAAAAGGAAAGCACGTCAGGTAGGTAGTTATCAGAATTAGAGCACAGAACAGGCTGCTTTCAAATGCCAGCATTTGTTAAGCTTCAACATTATGCCAAAGACCAAACTGTAAAAATTCTTCAAATAAAGACAGAAGCGTGAAATATTCTAAGTTTTGATTACTGTCAGTTTGAAAGGGTTTCTGAAGTACCTTTTCCCAAATGCCAAGAGTGCCATTGTTCATTTGCTGTTGGCAAAGTAAACGTGGTTGGGAACTTCAGCTGAACAGTCCTGTTCACCCCTTCCAACTTTTTCAGGCTGTCAGTTTACAGAAGCTCCCAACATCTTCAGCTATGAGAGCTGAAATCTAAATCAAATTACAGATCAAAATCCAAGGAGAAACACCCACGACCATCATCCAAACCCCTCAACCAAATAGTGATAGAAAGAGGACATTAAAGCTGAAGAATGGTGACAGTCCAATGCAGAACTGCACATACAAGTAAAATGTTTTGAGCTGTTTCAGTACACTTCAACTTTTCTTCCCAAGTGGAAGCACACTTACCTAAAAGAGCCCCAGACCATTAAAAGCACCAAACACAACCCAGGCCTGCACAGAGAAGATTCTTAGGTAGCCAGCACTTTCCTTTTAGGAGTCTTTTCCTGCTGTTTTTGCCCGCTACATAATTATCAAGCACTACTTCTTAACCACAGCTAGGTGACCTCCACAGCCAGATGCTGAGCTGAGCTATTACAGGTCCCAAAAGCACACCATCTGGCACTTCACACACCTTCAGAATGAAACAGATGTGACTCTTTTCTGGGATACAATCACTCTATGAACCCCTGCTTTGCTCTCACAGTTGCCTAGCTGTGAAATGAATTCTAAGAGCTCAAAACACCATCCTTTCACTGTGCCTAAGTGAGATTAGCAAGAGACTATTACACACTGCGCTACTACTTTACCCATGGCAGTTCAAGTACAAGTTAACAGAAGCCTAAGGGTTTAGTTTTGCTACTCTTAACATCATTCCACTACATGTTCTGGGAAAAGGCAGTTCAATTGCTCAAACTGTATTTTAAGCAATAAATAAAAAATAAGTGCCAGGAAAAAAAAAAAAAAAAAAAAAAAAAGCAGCATCTTTCTCAAGAGCATCATCAATGTAACAGCAGAATCACATGGCTGGCATGAACCTCAAAGGTCAGCTAATCCATCTCCCAGAAAAGCTCAGTTACATCCCTGTTGTCATTGCTGACATACTCTTCTCCAGATCTCCCGAGGTTTAATTCCTCAGCACACTGAGGCAGCCCAGAGCTCCACCAGCCCTTCAGCAGCTGAATTTATCTCACTCACTTTATACCATGAGGCTGCTCTGCTGCAATTCAAACTACTCATTTCTCTTTCTATCCACCACAAATTTGATAACAACTTACTTTACTCCTCCTTGCAGCCATCTTTTGTCTATTTGCAAATACAAATCTCTTCTCTACATCAAAAAGGCCAAGTTTATTCATTAGGGACTGTAGTGATAGGACAAGGGGTAACGGGTTGAAACTCAAACAGCAGACGTTTAGATTGGATATAAGGAAGAAATTCTTTACTGTTAGCATGGTGAGGCACTGGAATGGGTTGCCCAGAGAGATTGTGAATGCTCCATCCCTGGTAGTGTTCAAGGCCAGGTTGGATGAAGCCTTGGGAGATATGGTTTAGTGTGAGGTGTCCCTGCCCATGGCAGGGGGCTTGGAACAAGATGAGGTCCTTTCCAACCCTAACTATTCTATGATTCTATGAGCTTGGCCACAGGTTGTGTTTTCAAGGTGCTAGAATATTCTTGCTCTGCTCTGGACTCTCCCACTTTTTACGAATCTCAGCATACAAAAGTGGACAATGCCCAGCACAGCAGGATTTGCACATCCCACAAGTTACACCTCTGACAACTCATCCTGAAACAGTGTTTCCCTCATTCACGGAAGCACAGGAAGTGAACTGCAAAGGGAAATAAGCCAGCAATAAAGCCCACTTCTACAGAAATGAAAAAAACCCACAAACCTACAACCCCAAACCAGAAAAGCAGTTTTCCTCAACCTCTGCTTCTACAGGTGGTTAACCCCTCCTAAGCACAGTAGCTCCTATTGCTCACTTGCTCTGCATTTCAAAACCCTGAAAACACCTTCCAAAAGAAAGATCATTCTTTAAATATACATTATACATAATTATATATTATATATTATATTGAATATATAATTTAGGAAATACATATATGCACTCTTCAAAAAAACTGGGAAAAAAAGCCAACAGAAAGAGTTTTAGTGCCTTATGGCTGGACTCGTGTACACTGCTGTCTGCTGCTACATTGGCTGTCATGTCACTAAAACTTCCCATCAGCAAAGCCCCTTCCTGACTGAGCAGAAGCCCTCTTCCTGCTGCCACTGATCTAAGCTTCAGCCTTCTTAACACTCCGAAATTATGGATTGTCACCTCCCCAGCGGCTGTATCCGCCTCACTCTTTCCCTTTGCCTTCTACTGGGAGCTGACGAACTTGTAAGGAATTCTCATTATTAGCTCAATATTCCAATCTGCCCTGTAAAAATGGAATGGAACATCAAAATATACATGGAAATTTGCCATGTTTGTGTAAAGTTGATTCTAGGCTCATTTTTGTAAGTTACAAACCAGGCGATTACCATTGCGGTAATAAAGGGAACAAAGTAGAGAGGCTGCCATCAAAGTAAGAGAGCACTACTTTATTTGCCATTTATTTGCCACTGGGATAATAAAGTTACTACTGTGGGGGTGAAGACTCTCATTTGAGTTACCATACAGTACTGCAACTCAGGAATTCACTATGAATACAGAAGAAAAACAGCCCATTTATGGCAAAAGCAGAGATACTTCTTTTTTCTCTCTTAGCTCTTTCTTTGCTTTGGGCTGGGGAATGGAGGGCAGAGAGAAATTAATTTCAATCCAGAATGGATTTTTAAACAAATTTAGCAGTGATTTTAAATTAGAAGCCATAGATTAGGCAATTAGCATCCCTGTAGCAGTGTCAGCCTACAGATACCACAAGAAAGAAGTATAATTAGGCACCAATTTTTAACAAGGTGCTTTTGAGAATCAAATCATTCAAGGATACACAAAACATTAAAAAACCCCAAACCAGCTGCGTTCTGGCATGGGTCTTTGGGCCCAAAATAAACACTGCTCAGAGTAAAAGCATGTGAAAGGGAGAACTGCAAGCCATGCGAAATATCGCCAATGAAGGCACACTTTCATCTTAAAGCTGGGTGATTTGGCATGTTTGCGTAACCTTACTGGGAACTGCATCTGAGGGGGAGGTTGTCAAAGAAACTTAGACATTCACCATGCTTGTGCCGGTCTTACGCTGGTCCCAGCCACAGGAAGCTTCAAAGCTGCCTTGAAGCTCGTTTGAGTCTTCTCCAGCTGGAAGACAACAGGAACAACACTGGCAATACATCTTACCCCCTTCTCTCCTATCCCTCTCTCCCATGCAAAAGGCCTCCAGACTGCTATAAAAACTAGGCGTGAAAAATCCATACTCCTGACATATGATTATCTGCTCCCACTTACTCTCTATTGCCAGGGCAATGGAAAAGAGGAGTCAAGGGAAAAGCCTGGATCTACACATTCCCAGCTGTATAATACAAATTCTTGGTTGCATTCTTAAAGTGGACCGAGATATACAAATTAAAACCTCAGCAAATTCTATACAGGCCAAAGTAGGGGAGATGACTCCAGTAAATTTAGGTCAAAGCTAAAAGATATCTGGAATTCTATTTTAATACAAGATTTCTGTAAGTGGCTACATTTCTGTAAGTGGGCTTACAAATAGCAAAGCCACAGATTAAACCCACAGATACTTCCCCATCAAGTAAGTTCATGCTAGTTCTTTCCTGTCTCGCATATCAGAGCATTTGATCTGTCTGACCTTCCTCAATGTTAGATAATGCTCAGCTGCACAAAGATATAACAGAGCTTTAAAAATTCATAGTAACCGTTTTTGCTTATTCATGATTGTTCATCTCAAAAGACATTATTCCCATGCTTATTTCAAAGACTGTAATTAAGTCTAATTTTTACAGCAGCAATTGTCACTATTTCCTGCCCCTCTTCCCTTTTCTTTCCATTCCAGTCCCCCATTTTTGGATCTGATCCTACTGCAACCAGCAATCCTGTGAAGAAAAGCACGGTACCTCACTTGGGTGTATTACTCCATTGAAGTTTTACTTGACTAAAACTTTAACTGATTAGAAAACCCACGTCAAATAAAATAAGATTGTTTTTTAAAACCTCACAAGAAAAGCTGATGCTTGAAAAGCTACCAACCACACCAAACAGCAGCTTACCTACAAAACAACTGCTAGACACACAAACACTTGATCAAAAAGGCTTTTCCAAAGGAGCTGAGCACTTATTTCTAACAGAAGAGAACTAAAACATTACAGAAACAAATGCTCCTATCAGCTCATTTGCGTTATCTCAATCAAGATGTCCTCTATCAACATGAAACCAATTCAGAACCAATGCATCATCTCTGTCATTTCCATTAATCACTAAGCAATTTGCAGTGCCAACACGATCCAACTTTTCCAACTGCCACAGAAATACCAGCAGAAACGTCTGCTCCATGTCCCTTTTTTCATGTTTTCTCTCCAATCACTGTGCCCTGCAACCTACCATTTTCACATCTTTTGCACATAGTGGATGAGCTGTGAAATTAGTAATGTGTTAGACAGGTACCCAGGAGGTTGCCCCGGCTGGCATGCACTCTTTCTTTGGCATGTGTTTCGGACCACTGGAGAACATTCATTTAGAGTACCTACTGAGGGGATGAGAGTATGGTGAAAGGGTCAGGTTCTGTGAGAAAAGCCGATCTGCACAGCCACAGAGGAGCCCAGAGATGCAATAGCAGGGGAGAAGCCCAAACCATACCCTGGCAGGCTGCTCCCAGGTCCATCTCAGGAGCCATCAGCCCAAAGGCCCATCTGCACAAACCCAGAGACTGGGCAAGTCAAGCTCTCCCAAGCAACAACCAACCTGCCTGCAGCTGCCCTGGCACAGCCTCAGCTCCACTCTCTGGGCACGGAGCCCATCACTGGAGGTCACTGGGAGCAGCTCTCTCAACATCTTTCACACTAAGGGCATTGCTGCTTAGGGGTGGGACACATCACAGGATGCACACAAAACATAGCTCAGGATTGCACAGGACTTACAGGATGTCTAGGGGCAGAACCAAAGGCAGGGAAAGGGAGATGGTTAGGCCATTTGGAGAACACAAGTCTGAAAAAGAGAGGCAAGTGGAAATATTGGTCAGTATGCTTGCCTGGTTGTGCCCTTCAGCTCATCAGCACAGTCTGTCCTGCTTTCTCATTAAATTCCTTTCTATGTCTTTCCTGGGCAAGGGGCTCTCAATCCCGTGTGTGTATGGATAGAGGTGTGGGTACCAGCAGCTGCAGCAGACCACAGGCCAGAGGGTCCCTGTGTCCATGGTGCCAGCCACTGGAGCAAGAGGAGCTGTGTGAGTGTGTGATGCCTATGGAATATCAAGCTGAACTAGCCAACAAGCTAGTGAAGTACCCTAGGAGCAAGCAGGGGTGACTGGGTCTCCAAGCATCAGCTCTGCATGCGAGAGGAACAGGGTGTCTCTGGGGATTAGCAGTGGGGACCTGGACAGTCCTGCCTAACTCTGCTTGGCCTAAGAAAGGATTTACCTCCTGCAGCCATTTCCCCTTTTATTTATGGCTGCAGTTAACTTCTTAGAGCCCTGAGCTTGTGGATTGTACTCAGCTACACTGATACTCAGCACATCTCCCTTCTCCGTGATCAGCAACATAGCACCATGTAGATTGGAAAACACCTTTAAGATCATCAAGTCCAACTGTTAACCCAGCACAGCAAAGGCCACCACTAATCCATGTCCCTCAGTACCACTCCTATACACCTTCAGATACCTCCAGGGATGGTGACTGCACCACTGCCCTGGGCAGCCTCTTCAGTGCATGACAGCCCTTTTGGTAAAGACGTTTTCCCCAATATCTGCTCTAAACCTCCCCTGGTGCAGCTTGAGGCCATTTCCTCTTGTCCTATCGCTTGTTCCTTTCAAGAATAGACTGACCCCACCTTACTGCATCCTCCTGTCAGGTAGTTGTAGAGAGCAATAAGATCCCCCTGAGCCCCCTCTTCTACAGACTGAACCCCCCAGCTCCCTCAGCCATTCCCCAGCACACTTGTGCTCCAGGCCCTGCATCACTTCCCTTGAAGCTGGATAAAACAAAGCATCAAAATGGAGCTTAGCTTGGCACACTTCCTTAAGATAAGATACTGCTTGACAAGTAGCTCAAGTGATCAACATGTGGATGAAGCTCCTCGCTTCTGCCCAGCAGAGCTTTCTAATCTGTACCAAGTGTCTGATGATGATCACCCAGACTGCTGCAACAGAACAACAACAGACCTGCTGAAGAGGAAAAAAAAACCAAAATCGGAGCAGATGATTAGTGAAGGAAAGGCCAAAGGAGGAAACAAACTGTCGAGGTTGATACACAACCACAAAGAAACTGAGGAACAGGAAAATGGGGGAAACAGAAGGGGTTTGGAAAAGGAGAGGTACAGCTAAAACTTTCAGAAAGCCGTAACAAGTCCTTGTAGCTCATTTAGCCTGAGAAATGCAATGATACATGTCATGTTCTGCGGCATTTGTGGCAAATCGCATGTTACGTTTTCCTCTGTTTCAGAGCATCTACTACTAGATCCTTCTGAACCTAAAAGTATGTTGAAAACATATATAATAAAGCAACCATAGACACAAGAGAATTTAATCTAAAGTTTTCTAAACAAGTGAGTAGGGAGTACGGATGTCTTCAATGAGGTAACATGAAAGATACAGAGGTATACACGGGCTTAAAAATTTGCAAGATGAGATTCAAAGGCAGACTGTCTGTTCCACTGAAATGAACAGTGCCAGATGTACAACTAGCTACACCTTATTAGTACAGCTAAGACTCCTGCTGACAGCATGAAGAACTACAAACTACGACATAGTCAAATACTTCTGCTAATATCAGCACAAACATTATTTATGAAACAGTAGCATCTCCATGTCTTTGTAAAGTTATCTACAAGTAAACATACCTAGAGGCTTCCTAAGGCTTCAGTAAAATATTTCAGGAGTTCCAGTAACCTCTTATTCCTTCTGCTAACACTTGTGTAGCCAAGATACCTATTAGCTCTGTAACCTAAGGTGAAACTTGAAAGCAACAGGAATGAAGTATGGACAATACCAAACACCTACTTTTGCTAATGGACGGTGTGGTCCTACAATTGGGTGTGCTTTGTCTCCCATTTATATTACAAATATATTGGGAAGGAGAGTAAAACCTAAACCCCACTATACTAGAACTACAGAAAACAACCACGGCTCTTGCCGCTGAGTGCCAAAAGGTCAATGTGGACAACTGATCCCCAAGAAAGGCATGTAGAGCAGCCAAAAACTACCACTGTAAAGAAGCCTGAGTATACTGGAAAATCACGTTTGAGAAAGGTAGTATATATACATAAACAAGAACCAAATTATATCAAAAAATACCATCCACAATATATACTGTCCACAGAAGTATAGTAAAAGGAGCAGCAATTACTCTCTATGCTCATTTGCTACTGGAGCCCTACATCTAATATTGTGAAGGTAAGTGTTGTCACACTAGCTATTAGGGCAAATTATAGGATACAAAGAACAAGTAGCATCTTCAGGGTTTCACTCCATTAATCAAAAATGCAAATTTACCCCCACAAACCACCTGAAACACTGCTGTAGAGCAAACAAAGCAGTAACAACCTGAACTGCCATGTTTTGTTACTCTTTCAACGAATCCTGGCTTTCCTTATCCTTCTTCTCCATTTTTTTCCACAAGTGCCACACTTCCCATCGCTTCAAGCTTGTGACAGAAAAGGCTCAGAGCTGCCAGTAAGGCCTGGGGTACGATCAGCCTTGAATCTCATCAGCAGAGGCACAATGCAATAGTCTCTTCCATTGCTTACAGGCACAAAACAAACACATCTCCCCAAAATCCCACACTTTTGCCCCTGAACAAACACAACTAAACTACCCCAAGGAGTCACTTTGCAAGAAGTAATGGTACCTGGCAAGGGAAGACTCAGCAGGGTTCAACCCTAAAGCCCACTGAAGGACAGAGAGCTTCACTGCTTCTCCTCCACCTCAAGAATAAGTCTGGGATTGCTCTGGACCATTTTGCGTTTTCAAGGCTACATTCCAGAAAAAAGATGCGTGGCTCCTGCTAAAGCAAGCCTGAGAAGTCAAGCCTTAGATAGCTGAGGGAACTGGCCACCAGTCTCACACCTGGACTGTGACAGAGTTGACTGCAAAGCTCTCTCCAGCAGATTACTTAGGGAAAGCAAAGTCCTTATTATGCCCCTCCAGTTACACACAGCTACAAGTGCAAAGGTTTCGAGAGTCTGCTTTTCATACTTGCAGTAGGAGTATCCTACACATGCACACACTAAGATCACAAACTCCAACTCTAGAATAAGTCAGAGGGCGGGGGGGGGGTGGGGGGGGGGGTTCAGTCTGTTGTTGGGGGTCGAGCATGGGCGCTTTAACAGGCTTGCAGCAAGCTGTGAGAAAGTGAGCCTCTGACCCCAGGCTGGAAGAGGAAGCATCAAGGTCAGCAAAACAGGAGAGCAATAACAAGATGCCAGAAGCATGATGTAACGCTAAGCTGAAGCGAAGGTGTGAAACCAATCAGGAGAGGCAAAGTGGAGCGTGTACCTCTCGCGGGCAGAGTGAAGTAGCCAATCAAGTAGTGCGTGATTGCGTGTGGGACAGTATATTAAGAGCAGCCTTGTAATCAATGGACGGAGCATTTTGTGAATCTACATCGTGTCGGTGTTTTCTCCCCTCCACCTGGCCGCGGCATTCTGGTGACCCCGACGTGATACCAGGAGAGAGAGAGACCGCGGACGAGAGAAGGTGGAGATCCCGGCTGCCCGAGAGAGGCAGGCTGCCCGAGAGAGGCAGGAAAAGAGCTCAAATTACGTGGCCACGGCTGACCGGTGAGTCAGGCAGACTGCGGTCTGGTTCGGGATGGGTTCCGCTGTATCAGCGATAGAAAAGGCTTCGATAGAGGGATTGCTATGCCTAGCGAAGAAAACAGGGTACTCGATACCCCGACAGGAACTTGTGGACCTTTTGTCCTGGTGCCGGAAAAGGGGGTTGTTAGAAAGTACGGCACAGTTATTTTCCAAAGATCAATGGCGTAAGATAGGAGAAGAATTGTGGGAGAGCGTTCAGACAGAGCATAAAGGGGCGAAGAAATTAACACGCACTTACCGCTCCATTAAGCTCATGATTGATCAAATGCATGCAGAAGCGGAAATCGCAGCTGCGTTGAAGGGTGCCTTGAGTGAGAGTACGAAAAAATCGGACTTGGGGGAAACGGACTTAATCGAGTGGGGCCCCCTCCCTGATCCAGTGCCCCCCCCGTACCTCCCCTGAAAAAACAAAAATTGCTGCACCAGTGCATAAGAAGGGGGAGTTTGATGACTTAATTATCCCCTGGGACCCCTCAGATGAGTTGCCCACGCAACCATCTGCACCCCCTGAGCCAGAACCTATGGAGGTAGTGCCCGAAAATGTACCTTTGCCGTGTGAGGACGATGACGCACTACAAAAAGAATCGCCTTACGCTGAACTTGTCCAAGAACTAAGGCAACAGCGCCACCAAATGGCAAGGTTAATGACAGCTGTGAAAAATTTAGACAAGGATGGTGATACGGGTAAAAAGAGAGAAATGTATAAAAAAGCCATGGATGCAATTAAAGAAGGAATCAAGAATATTGAAAGACAGTTGGACCGAAAGGAGAGATTAGACGCCGGGGGACGAGAAGGCATCAAGAGGGCAATTAGACAGGGAGAGCTAACGATTAAAGAAGGTCATGAAAAAAATAAAACGCTTGTATGGAGCAGGGGAAGGATTAACAGAAAAAGAAAAAAGAGACTTACAGGATGATTTAGATGAGGGAATGTTAGAGGATGAGAAGGCATAGGGGGATATCCCTAAAAAAGTAAACGAATATATCCCTACAGATCATTCTTTTGACATGGGGCGGAGATGGAAAGGAGTTATCACACAAGCTAATTTGAGTGGGGAGGTTACTTTAGAACCATTAATATCTGCTCCAGTACAGGCCACACAGAATGGAGCAGAATGGACACCTTTAGACTGGAATTTGGTCTCAAAATTACAACAAAGTGTTATGGCCTACGGAGCCACTAATTCGGCTGTACGGAGACAGATGACAGCCTTTATGAAATACCAGGAGCTTGTTCCTGCCGATATTAGATTGCTTATGGAAACTCTCCTGGGGGCTACGGCTTTTACAATGTTTCTGGTAAAGTGGCAGGAACGCTTAGAGCTAAAACAACTAGACAATGTCTATTTACCAGACGGGGATCCACTGAAATATGCTACTTTGGAAATGTTAATGAGCAGTGGGAGATATATAGATCCACAACGACAAGCAGCTCTTCCTCCCCGGGTGCTTTCACAAAGTAAGGCTGCTGCCCTAGAACCTTTTAGTGCCTTACCGAAAATGGGGAAACCAAACCCTCCCTATTTACAGATAAAACAAGGGGATGATGAATCGTTTTTGACTTTTATGGATCGAGTGAGAGACTCAATTGACAGCAACCCCGATATAGACCCAGAGATTAAAACACCCTTGTTAAAGGAAGTTGCTACCCAGAATGCTAATGCAACATGCAAAAGGCTTATTGCTACCTTGCCCCAAGGCGCATCTTTAGTTCAAATGATTGATATTTGTTCAAGAGCACCCTTGGAGGAGGAAAAGCAGCGGGCTAATATACATGCCGTCGCTTTAGCGACTGCCCTTAAACACGGGGGGTTGGGAAAAGGAGACAATGGCCCTGGGAGGGGACAATGCTATCAATGTGGACAGATGGGACATTTGAAAAAGCATTGTCCTCTCAAAGGGAAAAAGGAATTCTCAAAACCGTCTGCAAATATATGTAACCGTTGTGATAAGTTTGGTCATAAAGCTGCAGATTGCAAGTCCCGATTTAAGAAGGACGGAACACCGCTGTCGGAAAACTTCCAGCGCCGCGAGTTGGGCGCGGCACCGAAATACTCAACAGCACAACAGCGCACCATGGCTGCCTCTATGAGCTCACAGCAGCAACCAACGGAAGCGCAGGCGTCGACCTGGCCGTGGCAAGAACAGTAACTACTTCAACTGGGGAAGTGACAGTGGTGGATTCAACTGCCACTGGTCCATTGGGGGGAGGATTGAGTGCCTTATTGATCGGTCGTTCTTCATCAAGTCGACAGGGTATTTTTGTCATGCCTGGGTTAATTGATGCTGATTATGAAGGAATAATTAAGATTATGATAAAAGTCTTTGCACCTCCAGTCACTATTACGCAAGGTAGCAGAATAGCGCAATTAATTCCATTTTATTCTCAAGTACCTGTATCTCGTAATCACAACAGAGGTATGGGAGCTCTCGGTAGTACTGGAAACACAGCAGGGCCTTTAGTAATGTTTTCCACTACCATTCAGGCCACAAGACCCATGCGTAAGGTGATAATATCATATAAGAATGAAACACTGGGTAATGAAACAATAGAAATGATGCTAGACACTGGGTCAGATGTGACTATTATTCCCATTGCATCTTGGCCAAAGGCTTGGCCACTGCAAAGTACATCCATACTTGTCCGTGGAATAGGGGGTGAATCTAAAACGCTACAAAGTGTCGAATTTGTGTGTTTCAAGGATGCAGTAGATGACAACAAAGCTTGGGTACGACCATATGTCATGCATACTCCCCTATGGATCTTAGGGAGGGATGTTATGGCACAATGGGGAGTAACCTTAAGAACGCAGGATTTTTAGTAGTGGCTACTGAGGAACGGAGGCCACCCATGTTAAAGATCCAATGGCAATCAGATTCTCCTGTTTGGGTGCCTCAGTGGCCTTTAACAGATGAAAAACTCGAAGCTATTGAAGAACTGGTGGAAGAACAATTAAAATTAGGACATATAAAGCCCTCTGTTAGTGAATGGAATACCCCTATATTTGTCATAAAGAAAAAATCTGGAAAATGGAGATTGCTCCATGATCTCAGAGCCGTGAATGCTAGAATGAAGCCTATGGGGGCGTTACAACCTGGTTTACCCTCACCAGTGGCTTTACCAAAAGAATGGCATCTTTTAATTATTGATTTAAAGGATTGTTTTTTTTCTATACCGCTGCATCCTTCAGACACAGAAAGATTTGCTTTTACTGTTCCACAGAAAAATGTATCTCGACCCTCACGGAGATATGAGTGGGTTGTTTTACCACAGGGTATGCGCAATTCTCCTACCATGTGTCAATGGTATGTTGATCTAGCTCTCCAAAAGTGGAGAGAAAAATATTCAAAACCCATTGTATATCACTATATGGATGATATTTTAATTGCCACTCCTGAAAGCCTGTCAGAACAAGCAGAGACAGACTTTAAGGAAACATTACAACAATTTGGGTTATATATAGCGCCTGAAAAGATACAGAGACGAAATCCATGGTTGTACCTTGGAATGATGGTAACAGAAACAAGAGTAAGGCCGGGAAAATTAAAATTGCAGTCAGAAATCAATACAGTTCACGATGTTCAAAAACTTGTGGGAGATATCCAGTGGATACGTACCTGGTGCGGAATCACTAATGAGGATCTTGAACCGTTATTTGAACTTCTTAAGGATTCCGTAGATCCCTTAGAACCACGTCATCTTACAAATAAGGCACATGACTCTCTTAAAGTAATTGAGACAAAAATTGAGCAACAACAGGTTTATAGATATGACCCTGAATATCCAGTTATGGTTTTGGTTTATGGATCACAGCAAAACAGATCTGCTATTATAGCTCAACAAATTGAAAAACACTTAGCGATCCTAGAATGGGTTTTCCCATCGTATCAGCCTTCTGCATGTGTTACCACGCTCCAGGATTATATTGGGTCCCTATTGTTAAAAGCCAAAGAACGTGTCAGGTTGGTGTTTGGTGTTGATCCTTCTGTATTTGTACTACCTTGGAAAACTACTGATTTAATCCAAGAATGGTCATTATGTTCTATGACCTTTGCTCTTGCAGTTAATGGGGTACAATTGTCAACACATTATCCCTCTCATCCGCTGTTTCAAACAACCTCTATTATAATGAGAGGGCCTATTGTGAAACAAAAACCTATATCAAATGCACTTACTGTATTCACTGATGCCAGTGGACGTACTGGGAAATATGGCTTCGCATGGCAAGATAATCAAAATTGGAAACTAAAGACATGGGCTGACACAGGAAAATCAGTGCAAATCTTAGAACTACAAGCCATTGTTGAAACCTTAAATTGGTTTTCCTCACAAGCCTTAAATATTGTATCCGATTCAGCATATGCAGTCAGTGTAGTCAATCGTATTGACTGTGCAAAAATAGGTAAAATTGGAACACTGGAAATTGAAGAATTGGTAATTCGCCTAAAGGGTATAATTCAAGAACGTAAGGAGTCCATCTGGTGCTGCCACATGCGAAGTCATACCAACTTACCTGGTATCTTTTCCCAGGGTAATGCTGTAATTGACCGAGCCGTTGCAGGACCAGTCGTGCTACAGAACTTTGAAGCGGCTCGTCAGTCACATGAGTTTTTTCATCAATCCTCAAGAGGTCTACAGCAGGAATTTGGACTATCTAGATCTCAGGCTCGAAATACTGTCGCAGACTGCCCTGATTGCGCCCGTATTGCTCCATTACAACAACAGGGAGTTAACCCGCGAGGCTTGGGCCCAAGAAAAGTATGGCAGACTGATGTTACAGAATACCCCCCTTTTGGTCGACTGAAATATTTACATGTCTCAGTTGATACTCATAGTCATGCAGTATGGGCCTCAGCACTAACTACAACAGCCTTTAAAGCAGTGAAACAACACTGGTTACAGGCTTTTGCTGTCCTAGGGGTTCCTGAAACGATAAAGACAGACAATGCGCCAAGTTATGTAGGACACTGGAGTGAACAATTTTTAAAGCAATGGGGTGTTAAACATGTTACAGGCATACCTTACAATACTACTGGCCAGGGCATTGTCGAAAGACGACATCAGGATATTAAACGTTTGCTTGGCGCTTTGAAAAAAGAGGGGGAGATAACCCTCTCGCCACACGATATGTTAGCTAAAGCATGTTATGTTTTAAATTGGAAAAAATCCTGTTTCAACCAATGATAAGCAAACTGTTATTCCGATACATTTGCACTATACTTCACAAAATTCTGTTTTAAAAATGCCTGTCCGTACTTGGGACCCTAAAAAAGGGGCCTGGGGAACAGAAAAAGAAACTTTATTCACCTGAGGACGGGGATATGCTTGTGTCTCTACAGGTGATGACCCACCTCGATGGGTCCCAGCTAAATGGGTAAAACCGTGGCTGGAAAAGAAGGGAGATTCTGAGGAAACGAGAGGACAGCAGACGGTGTCTTAATAAACTATTTGTGGAATCTAGCTAGGGAACTTTTGGAAGAAAAACGAAATGAAGAAATTAGGTCTGGCAGCACCTGTGGTTCTGATGGATCAGGGAAGTATGATGTCACATAACATGGATCATCGGCAAAACATGTGGGTAACATGAGTTAATGAGATAGGGCAGGATTCCTTTTGTTTATCTATAGCAACCCCATCTGATCCATTTCGAACATGTTTGATTGGAGTCCCTCTGGTATCTCACAAGACCTTTATAGATATGGCTGACCACTTCTTCCAACACAGGCTGGCCACCTGTGTTGGAACGAGTGTGCATTTTAGTCAGTATAAAAGCCCAAGCCTCATGTGATGTGAGGGAGGCAGAGCCTCTGTGGGGACGCCCGCTAAGGTTGAGCCTGCCACCTTGCACTGCGATGATGCTTCTTGGAGCTGGTTTCTTAATAGTCTTTACAAGGTCCTTGTGCCACGTCCTGTATGTGGAACTGTGCAGTGGGAGCAATGATTGTCTGGATTTTGTGTTTCTGTGGAGAGTGTATGTGGGATCCCATATATGTATATATGTGTGTTTGTGTGTGTGTGATGTAGGCAGACAGTATTCTGTATATTTTTTGTTGTTAGGTTCATGTAATAAGTTTTAACAGGTAGCAGTTCAACATTTTGGGCAAGAAAGGGTCAATGCATAAGTGCAGCAGGTATTTATGGTTGACCACCAAAAAAAAAAAAAAAAAAAAAAAAAAAAGGGGGGAGTGTAATGATGGAGCAAGCCTCTTGACTGTTAACACTGTACAGTTTACTTCTGCAGCTGCTTTACATCCTTCACAATCTTTCTGATCATTGTTTGAACTTAAAATACTGTAGAAACAAATCCTATAGACTCTTGGTTAAAATCGTTAGGGATAAGTAGTTGGTTAAGGAGTTTAATCATGATGTTAAGTGGACCAATAATGATTATGTTGTTAATTTTGTTTTTGAACCTTGTTTGTTACAATGTACTATGCAACGCATGCAGCAGATGACGAATGCCTTATTTGAAAAAAGAGGGGGAGATGTTGGGGGTCGAGCATGGGCGCTTTAACAGGCTTGCAGCAAGCTGTGAGAAAGTGAGCCTCTGACCCCAGGCTGGAAGAGGAAGCATCAAGGTCAGCAAAACAGGAGAGCAATAACAAGATGCCAGAAGCATGATGTAACGCTAAGCTGAAGCGAAGGTGTGAAACCAATCAGGAGAGGCAAAGTGGAGCGTGTACCTCTCGCGGGCAGAGTGAAGTAGCCAATCAAGTAGTGCATGATTGCGTGTGGGACAGTATATTAAGAGCAGCCTTGTAATCAATGGACGGAGCATTTTGTGAATCTACATCGTGTCGGTGTTTTCTCCCCTCCACCTGGCCGCGGCATATGGCGGATGTGCAGCACTGTGTAAACGTTTGTACAAGTGCAGATTAGGTCAGGATTTGATTTCACAGGACAGGCTTCTTTGCAATGAAGTTTTAGTATGAAAATTTAGATTTGGCTTCAAGTGCAGTGTTTTTATTTCAGAGGTTACATGTGTAGTGATGGTTCCAAGCACCATCTCTGAGTGCAGGCAATTCGGTTGTGGACCTGAGTTCTGACGTTGATGCTAGGGTGCATCTTGGCAGCAGACCCCTTTTCCAGCAGAAATTCGATTCCGAGGCTCATGTAGGTGTAAAAGTTAGTTGTGACAGAAACGGCAGTGCCACTTTTTGCAAGTAGTGTGTGCTGATGTTTCCCAGCACCATCTCTCCCTGCTGCTAAGTCTGCGTGCGGCAGTGTAAAATGTTTGTACATATGTTGGTCATGCTACCAGTCCTTGCCTTTCCTTTGGTTTGAGGCTGTGGTACTGCTTGCCCTCCTATTCTGGCACTGAGCGCTGATGGTGTCCTCATCTCTCACTGTCTTCTGGGATTCTGGGTACTCAATGCACTCCTGCTTTTCCATGTCTGACAGTTCACCTCTGGGGACCGGAGGAGGTTGCGGCCTGGCTTGAGCATCTCAGTCTTTGTGAGTATAAGGATATCTTCATCCGGCATGACGTCCGGGGCTCTGAGCTCCTGCACCTCGAACGGAGGGACCTTAAGGTACATTCATGATTGGCTCATGAGAAATAGCCAGCTGTATCTGCATGACCTTCTGTCCTGAATGTGCTTGGAAGTGGTCTGCCCGTTGTTCATTCCGGGTTCATCCGTTTTGTTTTCTCACCATATCAGGTCAGCTGATTTTTAATAGCAGGGAGGTAGAACTTGAGGGACAAGACGTCAAATCCTGTCACACCTTCCTGAAGATGTAATACAGTGCAGCACACAGTCTGTAGATAGTATTCCTTGGAGTCTCTGATTTTAATGATGGACCGGAAAATTTCAACTTTGCTACTGTGCCATCTTTGCAGAACATGTTGTGATTGGGAAAATTTGGTTCTTGTGGTGTAGTGACTGGCCAAACAGATCATCACACTTCTTTGTGACAAGAACAGAAAACAATCGTGATTTTTGATGGGGCTGCTAGATGGAGAGAATCTTTTTAAATAGTGCTCAGTAACTACAGTGTGCCAGTTTTCATCTCTGCACCAGGAGATGCTTTCTCTACAGAGAAAATTTGAAAGTGGTGGTTCTTTGTGTGTGCAAGAGACTTATGTCACCAGTGTGGTGACTTGCATATTGCAGAAAAATACTTTGTTATAAAGTAGTGCATGGCATTTGCTGAATGCCCGTTGGATCTTCATTTGTGATTTTAACCATCTTCCCCTTCTGAGGTTTGCTGTAGCAAATCTGTGTAGTTGATTTCCTCTGCATGCCAGCCAGCTACAGCTTGTGTTTTGCTGCATGGTGCCCAAGTCTTCACATGTTTATTTGACGTGACTGGTTGGTTCATCCTGCATGTTTTGGCTCCTAGATTAGGCCCTTGAGATCTGTGTGCTCTTTTCTGTTCTCTTGCTTTGGTGTTAACAGTCAAAGCAATTTGCATTTCTGCAGTTGTTTCTCTGTTGCTCTGTGCCTGTTCTCTGTTCATTACCCTGTCATGCTCTGATAGTTCTTGACACAACTTGAACTTGAACAGAACTTGACAGAACTTGAATGGAACTCTTGAGGTTCCATTTATAAGCATGAGGTTTGTAATCTTTCCGGTTGCTTTCCCTCTCTGTATAACTGCCTGACTAGGTTTGTAAACATTGCTTGGCCACCTGCAATTCCCCCCTACCTTTCATCTAAGGTAAGGTTTTCTCTTTTCTTTCAGGACCTGGGTGTGACCAAAGTAAGTCACATGAAGAGGATACTGCATGGAATCAAGGAGCTGAGCCGGAGTATTCCTGCCAGCGAGGTTTAACTTCTGTTTTTACAGCTTGTGTCTACCATTCCCCCTAACTGCACAGCAGTCACCTCACAGAGCCGACGTGCTCACAACTGTCTCTACTGAACAGCCAAATTGTAGCTGTTCAGGGCTCATATCAACCAAGCATGGTGTTACCTTTTTTTGCTGTGGGGTAAGGCTGTATCCAGGCAAGAGGCCAATTATCTGCAGCCACGCAAAGACTCCCAGAAGAGAATTCACTTGCTCTTTGAAGAACTGTGTCATCCGACATGGGAAGTTCTGGTTCCAAGTGACAGTGCAGTACTCCTGAGAACTACAACACAGCTACCTTTACTGGATAACTTCATCACAGTAGAATTATTTAGGGCAAAAGGTATATTGGCCAGTCTTAGTTCAGGAGCATCTGACAGTCTTTTCAGACCAAAAACTTTCCCCTCATCTGTGTCGCACCTGTATCTTAATACATTTATGTGGGACAAAGCTTGTCCTTGTATCTTACTATTCCCTTTTTAATGTGTCTGTAGTTGCATGCAATTTGCGTCAGAAATTCAAAGCCAGTACAGACCTCTTGCCGATGAAACCCAGTGATTCTCACTCACTTATGCCTTGCAACAAACAATGCATGTGGTTCAAAAGCAGCTTGCACCATCTTGAGTAGTCTTCCCTGGACCTGGCTCTCCTCTTCCAGCCAGTGGCAACGGTACAACCTGTAGGTTTTCAGGCATCACAAACAATTGTTTGTGAACAATTCCTGGCAGTAAGAAAAGATAAAATTGCGGAGAGCCAGAAGATTACGGGAGATCAGCTGTGACATTCCACCGTCTGAATTCATCTTCAGGAGACCACATGAAAGGGAGAGGAATGCTAACTAACTGCTCGGGCTGTGGAGAAGTGTAGTGTAATGGAGTGAGATGGAACAATTTGTCTTAGGGGAGGGAGCGGCATGATTGGCAGTGTTCAGGAGTGTCTTCCTGCCCATTTAGTGCTACCCTCGTGGTCATAAACAGCAGAGCTCTTTCTTTACTTCAGCTTGTATTACAGAAGACTACTTCTGTCATAGAAAAAAAAGATGATTTTTCTGTAGTACCTGCACCTTTCCCCCCTTAGTTCGCTCTCTTGCTGCCTTGTTTCTTCACTCCAAGATGGATACCAAAAGATAAGGGTGCTGAACTCCTCCTGGGTTGTACCCTGAGAGAGATACTGTGTGCTGTCAAACATCAGAGCTCCTGTAAGTGCACTGAGAGGAGGATTGTTACTGAGCAGATGAGCATCGCAATGAAAATGGCAGTATGTTGGTGAATTGGCTTTGGTACCAGCAGTGGAGCATGGAAAAATTAGTGCCTCTGAATCAGAGTTCCTAGATGCGCTTCGTATTTCCATGGAACTGCCTGACCCCAGCTGAATGACTGCTAAAGCCTGAAGACCAGCATGCTTAGTTATACTGCCATGTTTATCACTGCAAAGGGAATCTGGGGACATTCAGTTCTCTATAGCAGGAGAGACAGCAGAAATTTTTATTTACTTTGTCATTTTGTATGTATTTGCTTTTTTTTTATTATTACACAGTGGGACCTGTCTGGCTAAAGTTGCAAACAGAAAAATAGTCACATACATAGTGGCATAAAATGTAATTCCTTGAGGACATCATTGTTCTTTTGATATTTTTAAGGATTTTATTTAAATTACATCAGCTCTCTGGTCTAAGAACACTCATGTGATCTCATGTAAAGACTTGGCAGCTTAAAAAGGTTACGGGCTGATTTCATGAGGGCCAAACTCCATTGCATTCGTTAAGATTTCACCATGGACTATTCTATTTGTTTATAACTAGTTGTCATTCATCCGTGTCTCCTCTCAGCCTAGTGGGTATCAGGGCTTGCTTATGAGAAATCAACACAAGACTAAACATGCTTGATCCAGCTAGCAAAATTCCTGCTATAAATACTGTGGGGACTGAGCAAGAAATGTGTTCAGCTCTCCCCAGCATTTGTTTCTCCTGTCTATACATTGGCAGTTGCCTTAATAGCCATACTTTTTCTCTGTCAGTACAGGCCCATTCACTGCACTGAATTCCTGAGGTACCAGATAAGTAAGAGATGTAGCCATACTGTAATTGCCCACTTGCTTGTTAAGGCACAGATCAGAGTCTGCATGAGAATGAGGAGAAACATACACTAAGCATACCTGGTGACAGTAAGTTGCACCCCATTGCCTAACCCCAGCAGCATGCATGGTTAGGACATTTGTGTGCCTGCCCAGGAGAGCACAGGGCAGGTGATAGCAATGGAGAAGCGGTGAGATCTCTGTGTGTTCCTCTATGTGGTAAAGAAGCTGTTCTTACTGTCAACTTTCTCCAGGCAACCTCATGGTTAAAGATACATAAGGAATATGCGGTTGCCTCGTATAATTCCTGAGGGATTCAGTTCCTGCCTTGGTAGAAGCAGCTTCTCTCTGCTCAGAGTAATAGGGGAATCCAAAGACATTTTATATTCAGTCATGTTCCTTAATTCATGTCATATCTGGTTGAGGCCTGATGGCCATTTGCCATCGCTATGAGTGATGATGTGTTTATGGGTTCAGATCTTATTTGCGTACACACACATTTTATCAAAGGGCTCATAGCCAATATATTCCTGTCTGTTGTTTACCAGTGTGGGGAGGGAGTTCTGCCTTCTTTTAAAAGAAATGGGGTTTAAAAGAAAATGGGGTTTGCATTTAACCTAAGTGCCTTTCCATATTTATTAAGGTTTATAACAAACAAAACTGTCGTAACTCTGTGTGTCTTGGAGTAATGCAGATTCCTGTTGCAGAATTTTTGTGGTTAGATGAGGAGAGTTTGTCTCAACCATCAGTGAGAGCTAGCTGCAAAGTAGGGAACTAGGCTGAACTGGCTACATTATTCTAAGGTCCTCTTATGGCAAATGGTAATTTTCTGTGGTGGAAACTCAGGAAAGAAATAGGACAGTAAAAAATCTGTTCCTTTGACAAAAAGGAGACTCTCCTACAGTCTCGGGTAAAACACCAACATTCCCGGGACTGGCACTGAAGGCCTCAGCAGAGATGGAGGCTCCTGGGTGCACTCCTCCCGACCTCAGGGGTTTAGGGGGCCCACTTACTTTCCGATGCTTTCCGACGCTTTAGGCTTGGCTTTGGGTTAGTTAATTGCAAAGCAGCCTGTGCTGTGAAGTCCGGCCTGCTCTACACATGGACAAAGATTTCAACAGTGCTGCACACAGACAGCAAAGGTAGTGCAACCTTTACAAATAGTGTGTGCTGGTGACTCCGAGCACCATCTCTCCGTGCTTCTATGGCGGTTGTGCAGCACTGTGTAAACGTTTGTACAAGTGCAGATTAGGTCAGGATTTGATTTCACAGGACAGGCTTCTTTGCAATGAAGTTTTAGTATGAAAATTTAGATTTGGCTTCAAGTGCAGTGTTTTTATTTCAGAGGTTACATGTGTAGTGATGGTTCCAAGCACCATCTCTGAGTGCAGGCAATTCGGTTGTGGACCTGAGTTCTGACGTTGATGCTAGGGTGCATCTTGGCAGCAGACCCCTTTTCCAGCAGAAATTCGATTCCGAGGCTCATGTAGGTGTAAAAGTTAGTTGTGACAGAAACGGCAGTGCCACTTTTTGCAAGTAGTGTGTGCTGATGTTTCCCAGCACCATCTCTCCCTGCTGCTAAGTCTGCGTGCGGCAGTGTAAAATGTTTGTACATATGTTGGTCATGCTACCAGTCCTTGCCTTTCCTTTGGTTTGAGGCTGTGGTACTGCTTGCCCTCCTATTCTGGCACTGAGCGCTGATGGTGTCCTCATCTCTCACTGTCTTCTGGGATTCTGGGTACTCAATGCACTCCTGCTTTTCCATGTCTGACAGTTCACCTCTGGGGAACGGAGGAGGTTGCGGCCTGGCTTGAGCATCTCAGTCTTTGTGAGTATAAGGATATCTTCATCCGGCATGACGTCCGGGGCTCTGAGCTCCTGCACCTCGAACGGAGGGACCTTAAGGTACATTCATGATTGGCTCATGAGAAATAGCCAGCTGTATCTGCATGACCTTCTGTCCTGAATGTGCTTGGAAGTGGTCTGCCCGTTGTTCATTCCGGGTTCATCCGTTTTGTTTTCTCACCATATCAGGTCAGCTGATTTTTAATAGCAGGGAGGTAGAACTTGAGGGACAAGACGTCAAATCCTGTCACACCTTCCTGAAGATGTAATACAGTGCAGCACACAGTCTGTAGATAGTATTCCTTGGAGTCTCTGATTTTAATGATGGACCGGAAAATTTCAACTTTGCTACTGTGCCATCTTTGCAGAACATGTTGTGATTGGGAAAATTTGGTTCTTGTGGTGTAGTGACTGGCCAAACAGATCATCACACTTCTTTGTGACAAGAACAGAAAACAATCGTGATTTTTGATGGGGCTGCTAGATGGAGAGAATCTTTTTAAATAGTGCTCAGTAACTACAGTGTGCCAGTTTTCATCTCTGCACCAGGAGATGCTTTCTCTACAGAGAAAATTTGAAAGTGGTGGTTCTTTGTGTGTGCAAGAGACTTATGTCACCAGTGTGGTGACTTGCATATTGCAGAAAAATACTTTGTTATAAAGTAGTGCATGGCATTTGCTGAATGCCCGTTGGATCTTCATTTGTGATTTTAACCATCTTCCCCTTCTGAGGTTTGCTGTAGCAAATCTGTGTAGTTGATTTCCTCTGCATGCCAGCCAGCTACAGCTTGTGTTTTGCTGCATGGTGCCCAAGTCTTCACATGTTTATTTGACGTGACTGGTTGGTTCATCCTGCATGTTTTGGCTCCTAGATTAGGCCCTTGAGATCTGTGTGCTCTTTTCTGTTCTCTTGCTTTGGTGTTAACAGTCAAAGCAATTTGCATTTCTGCAGTTGTTTCTCTGTTGCTCTGTGCCTGTTCTCTGTTCATTACCCTGTCATGCTCTGATAGTTCTTGACACAACTTGAACTTGAACAGAACTTGACAGAACTTGAATGGAACTCTTGAGGTTCCATTTATAAGCATGAGGTTTGTAATCTTTCCGGTTGCTTTCCCTCTCTGTATAACTGCCTGACTAGGTTTGTAAACATTGCTTGGCCACCTGCAATTCCCCCCTACCTTTCATCTAAGGTAAGGTTTTCTCTTTTCTTTCAGGACCTGGGTGTGACCAAAGTAAGTCACATGAAGAGGATACTGCATGGAATCAAGGAGCTGAGCCGGAGTATTCCTGCCAGCGAGGTTTAACTTCTGTTTTTACAGCTTGTGTCTACCATTCCCCCTAACTGCACAGCAGTCACCTCACAGAGCCGACGTGCTCACAACTGTCTCTACTGAACAGCCAAATTGTAGCTGTTCAGGGCTCATATCAACCAAGCATGGTGTTACCTTTTTTTGCTGTGGGGTAAGGCTGTATCCAGGCAAGAGGCCAATTATCTGCAGCCACGCAAAGACTCCCAGAAGAGAATTCACTTGCTCTTTGAAGAACTGTGTCATCCGACATGGGAAGTTCTGGTTCCAAGTGACAGTGCAGTACTCCTGAGAACTACAACACAGCTACCTTTACTGGATAACTTCATCACAGTAGAATTATTTAGGGCAAAAGGTATATTGGCCAGTCTTAGTTCAGGAGCATCTGACAGTCTTTTCAGACCAAAAACTTTCCCCTCATCTGTGTCGCACCTGTATCTTAATACATTTATGTGGGACAAAGCTTGTCCTTGTATCTTACTATTCCCTTTTTAATGTGTCTGTAGTTGCATGCAATTTGCGTCAGAAATTCAAAGCCAGTACAGACCTCTTGCCGATGAAACCCAGTGATTCTCACTCACTTATGCCTTGCAACAAACAATGCATGTGGTTCAAAAGCAGCTTGCACCATCTTGAGTAGTCTTCCCTGGACCTGGCTCTCCTCTTCCAGCCAGTGGCAACGGTACAACCTGTAGGTTTTCAGGCATCACAAACAATTGTTTGTGAACAATTCCTGGCAGTAAGAAAGATAAAATTGCGGAGAGCCAGAAGATTACGGGAGATCAGCTGTGACATTCCACCGTCTGAATTCATCTTCAGGAGACCACATGAAAGGGAGAGGAATGCTAACTAACTGCTCGGGCTGTGGAGAAGTGTAGTGTAATGGAGTGAGATGGAACAATTTGTCTTAGGGGAGGGAGCGGCATGATTGGCAGTGTTCAGGAGTGTCTTCCTGCCCATTTAGTGCTACCCTCGTGGTCATAAACAGCAGAGCTCTTTCTTTACTTCAGCTTGTATTACAGAAGACTACTTCTGTCATAGAAAAAAAAAGATGATTTTTCTGTAGTACCTGCACCTTTCCCCCCTTAGTTCGCTCTCTTGCTGCCTTGTTTCTTCACTCCAAGATGGATACCAAAAGATAAGGGTGCTGAACTCCTCCTGGGTTGTACCCTGAGAGAGATACTGTGTGCTGTCAAACATCAGAGCTCCTGTAAGTGCACTGAGAGGAGGATTGTTACTGAGCAGATGAGCATCGCAATGAAAATGGCAGTATGTTGGTGAATTGGCTTTGGTACCAGCAGTGGAGCATGGAAAAATTAGTGCCTCTGAATCAGAGTTCCTAGATGCGCTTCAGTATTTCCATGGAACCTGCCTGACCCCAGCTGAATGACTGCTAAAGCCTGAAGACCAGCATGCTTAGTTATACTGCCATGTTTATCACTGCAAAGGGAATCTGGGGACATTCAGTTCTCTATAGCAGGAGAGACAGCAGAAATTTTTATTTACTTTGTCATTTTGTATGTATTTGCTTTTTTTTTATTATTACACAGTGGGACCTGTCTGGCTAAAGTTGCAAACAGAAAAATAGTCACATACATAGTGGCATAAAATGTAATTCCTTGAGGACATCATTGTTCTTTTGATATTTTTAAGGATTTTATTTAAATTACATCAGCTCCTCTGGTCTAAGAACACTCATGTGATCTCATGTAAAGACTTGGCAGCTTAAAAAGGTTACGGGCTGATTTCATGAGGGCCAAACTCCATTGCATTCGTTAAGATTTCACCATGGACTATTCTATTTGTTTATAACTAGTTGTCATTCATCCGTGTCTCCTCTCAGCCTAGTGGGTATCAGGGCTTGCTTATGAGAAATCAACACAAGACTAAACATGCTTGATCCAGCTAGCAAAATTCCTGCTATAAATACTGTGGGGACTGAGCAAGAAATGTGTTCAGCTCTCCCCAGCATTTGTTTCTCCTGTCTATACATTGGCAGTTGCCTTAATAGCCATACTTTTTCTCTGTCAGTACAGGCCCATTCACTGCACTGAATTCCTGAGGTACCAGATAAGTAAAGAGATGTAGCCATACTGTAATTGCCCACTTGCTTGTTAAGGCACAGATCAGAGTCTGCATGAGAATGAGGAGAAACATACACTAAGCATACCTGGTGACAGTAAGTTGCACCCCATTGCCTAACCCCAGCAGCATGCATGGTTAGGACATTTGTGTGCCTGCCCAGGAGAGCACAGGGCAGGTGATAGCAATGGAGAAGCGGTGAGATCTCTGTGTGTTCCTCTATGTGGTAAAGAAGCTGTTCTTACTGTCAACTTTCTCCAGGCAACCTCATGGTTAAAGATACATAAGGAATATGCGGTTGCCTCGTATAATTCCTGAGGGGATTCAGTTCCTGCCTTGGTAGAAGCAGCTTCTCTCTGCTCAGAGTAATAGGGGAATCCAAAGACATTTATATTCAGTCATGTTCCTTAATTCATGTCATATCTGGTTGAGGCCTGATGGCCATTTGCCATCGCTATGAGTGATGATGTGTTTATGGGTTCAGATCTTATTTGCGTACACACACATTTTATCAAAGGGCTCATAGCCAATATATTCCTGTCTGTTGTTTACCAGTGTGGGGAGGGAGTTCTGCCTTCTTTTAAAAGAAATGGGGTTTAAAAGAAAATGGGGTTTGCATTTAACCTAAGTGCCTTTCCATATTTATTAAGGTTTATAACAAACAAAACTGTCGTAACTCCTGTGTGTCTTGGAGTAATGCCAGATTCCTGTTGCAGAATTTTTGTGGTTAGATGAGGAGAGTTTGTCTCAACCATCAGTGAGAGCTAGCTGCAAAGTAGGGAACTAGGCTGAACTGGCTACATTATTCTAAGGTCCTCTTATGGCAAATGGTAATTTTCTGTGGTGGAAACTCAGGAAAGAAATAGGACAGTAAAAAATCTGTTCCTTTGACAAAAAGGAGACTCTCCTACAGTCTCGGGTAAAACACCAACATTCCCGGGACTGGCACTGAAGGCCTCAGCAGAGATGGAGGCTCCTGGGTGCACTCCTCCCGACCTCAGGGGTTTAGGGGGCCCACTTACTTTCCGATGCTTTCCGACGCTTTAGGCTTGGCTTTGGGTTAGTTAATTGCAAAGCAGCCTGTGCTGTGAAGTCCGGCCTGCTCTACACATGGACAAAGATTTCAACAGTGCTGCACACAGACAGCAAAGGTAGTGCAACCTTTACAAATAGTGTGTGCTGGTGACTCCGAGCACCATCTCTCCGTGCTTCTATGGCGGTTGTGCAGCACTGTGTAAACGTTTGTACAAGTGCAGATTAGGTCAGGATTTGATTTCACAGGACAGGCTTCTTTGCAATGAAGTTTTAGTATGAAAATTTAGGATTTGGCTTCAAGTGCAGTGTTTTTATTTCAGAGGTTACATGTGTAGTGATGGTTCCAAGCACCATCTCTGAGTGCAGGCAATTCGGTTGTGGACCTGAGTTCTGACGTTGATGCTAGGGTGCATCTTGGCAGCAGACCCCTTTTCCAGCAGAAATTCGATTCCGAGGCTCATGTAGGTGTAAAAGTTAGTTGTGACAGAAACGGCAGTGCCACTTTTTGCAAGTAGTGTGTGCTGATGTTTCCCAGCACCATCTCTCCCTGCTGCTAAGTCTGCGTGCGGCAGTGTAAAATGTTTGTACATATGTTGGTCATGCTACCAGTCCTTGCCTTTCCTTTGGTTTGAGGCTGTGGTACTGCTTGCCCTCCTATTCTGGCACTGAGCGCTGATGGTGTCCTCATCTCTCACTGTCTTCTGGGATTCTGGGTACTCAATGCACTCCTGCTTTTCCATGTCTGACAGTTCACCTCTGGGGAACGGAGGAGGTTGCGGCCTGGCTTGAGCATCTCAGTCTTTGTGAGTATAAGGATATCTTCATCCGGCATGACGTCCGGGGCTCTGAGCTCCTGCACCTCGAACGGAGGGACCTTAAGGTACATTCATGATTGGCTCATGAGAAATAGCCAGCTGTATCTGCATGACCTTCTGTCCTGAATGTGCTTGGAAGTGGTCTGCCCGTTGTTCATTCCGGGTTCATTCCGTTTTGTTTTCTCACCATATCAGGCTCAGCTGATTTTTAATAGCAGGGAGGTAGAACTTGAGGGACAAGACGTCAAATCCTGTCACACCTTCCTGAAGATGTAATACAGTGCAGCACACAGTCTGTAGATAGTATTTCCTTGGAGTCTCTGATTTTAATGATGGACCGGAAAATTTCAACTTTGCTACTGTGCCATCTTTGCAGAACATGTTGTGATTGGGAAAATTTGGTTCTTGTGGTGTAGTGACTGGCCAAACAGATCATCACACTTCTTTGTGACAAGAACAGAAAACAATCGTGATTTTTGATGGGGCTGCTAGATGGAGAGAATCTTTTTAAATAGTGCTCAGTAACTACAGTGTGCCAGTTTTCATCTCTGCCCAGGAGATGCTTTCTCTACAGAGAAAATTTGAAAGTGGTGGTTCTTTGTGTGTGCAAGAGACTTATGTCACCAGTGTGGTGACTTGGCATATTGCAGAAAAATACTTTGTTATAAAGTAGTGCATGGCATTTGCTCGAATGCCCGTTGGATCTTCATTTGTGATTTTAACCATCTTCCCCTTCTGAGGTTTGCTGTAGCAAATCTGTGTAGTTGATTTCCTCTGCATGCCAGCCAGCTACAGCTTGTGTTTTGCTGCATGGTGCCCAAGTCTTCACATGTTTATTTGACGTGACTGGTTGGTTCATCCTGCATGTTTTGGCTCCTAGATTAGGCCCTTGAGATCTGTGTGCTCTTTTCTGTTCTCTTGCTTTGGTGTTAACAGTCAAAGCAATTTGCATTTCTGCAGTTGTTTCTCTGTTGCTCTGTGCCTGTTCTCTGTTCATTACCCTGTCATGCTCTGATAGTTCTTGACACAACTTGAACTTGAACAGAACTTGACAGAACTTGAATGGAACTCTTGAGGTTCCATTTATAAGCATGAGGTTTGTAATCTTTCCGGTTGCTTTCCCTCTCTGTATAACTGCCTGACTAGGTTTGTAAACATTGCTTGGCCACCTGCAATTCCCCCCTACCTTTCATCTAAGGTAAGGTTTTCTCTTTTCTTTCAGGACCTGGGTGTGACCAAAGTAAGTCACATGAAGAGGATACTGCATGGAATCAAGGAGCTGAGCCGGAGTATTCCTGCCAGCGAGGTTTAACTTCTGTTTTTACAGCTTGTGTCTACCATTCCCCTAACTGCACAGCAGTCACCTCACAGAGCCGACGTGCTCACAACTGTCTCTACTGACAGCCAAATTGTAGCTGTTCAGGGCTCATATCAACCAAGCATGGTGTTACCTTTTTTTGCTGTGGGGTAAGGCTGTATCCAGGCAAGAGGCCAATTATCTGCAGCCACGCAAAGACTCCCAGAAGAGAATTCACTTGCTCTTTGAAGAACTGTGTCATCCGACATGGGAAGTTCTGGTTCCAAGTGACAGTGCAGTACTCCTGAGAACTACAACACAGCTACCTTTACTGGATAACTTCATCACAGTAGAATTATTTAGGGCAAAAGGTATATTGGCCAGTCTTAGTTCAGGAGCATCTGACAGTCTTTTCAGACCAAAAACTTTCCCCTCATCTGTGTCGCACCTGTATCTTAATACATTTATGTGGGACAAAGCTTGTCCTTGTATCTTACTATTCCCTTTTTAATGTGTCTGTAGTTGCATGCAATTTGCGTCAGAAATTCAAAGCCAGTACAGACCTCTTGCCGATGAAACCCAGTGATTCTCACTCACTTATGCCTTGCAACAAACAATGCATGTGGTTCAAAAGCAGCTTGCACCATCTTGAGTAGTCTTCCCTGGACCCGGCTCTCCTCTTCCAGCCAGTGGCAACGGTACAACCTGTAGGTTTTCAGGCATCACAAACAATTGTTTGTGAACAATTCCTGGCAGTAAGAAAAGATAAAATTGCGGAGAGCCAGAAGATTACGGGAGATCAGCTGTGACATTCCACCGTCTGAATTCATCTTCAGGAGACCACATGAAAGGGAGAGGAATGCTAACTAACTGCTCGGGCTGTGGAGAAGTGTAGTGTAATGGAGTGAGATGGAACAATTTGTCTTAGGGGAGGGAGCGGCATGATTGGCAGTGTTCAGGAGTGTCTTCCTGCCCATTTAGTGCTACCCTCGTGGTCATAAACAGCAGAGCTCTTTCTTTACTTCAGCTTGTATTACAGAAGACTACTTCTGTCATAGAAAAAAAAGATGATTTTTCTGTAGTACCTGCACCTTTCCCCCCTTAGTTCGCTCTCTTGCTGCCTTGTTTCTTCACTCCAAGATGGATACCAAAAGATAAGGGTGCTGAACTCCTCCTGGGTTGTACCCTGAGAGAGATACTGTGTGCTGTCAAACATCAGAGCTCCTGTAAGTGCACTGAGAGGAGGATTGTTACTGAGCAGATGAGCATCACAATAAAAATGGCAGTATGTTGGTGAATTGGCTTTGGTACCAGCAGTGCCTCTGAATCAGAGTTCCTAGATGTTCTTCATATTTCCATGGAACTGCCTGACCCCAGCTGAATGACTGTTAAAGCCTGAAGACCAACATTGCCGGGACTGGCACTGAAGGCCTCACCAGAGATGGAAGCTCCTGGGTGCTTGTGTGGCTCCATCCAGGCTAGCACCTCAGGGCCCAGCAGCACAGCTCCCCTCTGCTGCAAAGAGCTGGCTCCTGCTGCAGCAGGGTATGTGTGCTCTCACCACTATGATCCCATGAGCAAAGCCAGAGACTGCATTAGGGACAGGAGCCCTCCCAAAGACAGCCCAGAGAAGGACACTGCTGAGAGCTGCTTCACAGGCCAAACCTCCCTTGAGTCTCCATTGCATGCAATCCCATTTAACTGAAACACCACATCACAGGGTACATTATTGCCCAGAATCTGCCATTAAACATACAAGGCAGTGCCAGAATGTGACTACAAAAACCTCTTCTGAGCAAAAGAAACTGTATGACCAGCTCACTTGCAGACACTGCCCCAGTATCACTGCCAAGGGTGAGGGATAATAAACAGAAGGTGCCACATAGCTTTCACATGAGGAGCAGTTTTCAAGAGACTAAACATATGTGTGACATGCCCACTTCTAGCTTCCCTCAAGTTGGTGTTTTACCCGAGACTGCAGGAGAGTCTCCTTTTTGTCAGAGCAGCAGATTTTTTACTGTCTTATTTCTTTCCTGAGTTTCCACCACAGAAAATTACCATTTGCCATAAGAGGACCTTAGAATAATGTAGCCAGTTCAGCCTAGTTCCCTACTTTGCAGCTAGCTCTCACTGATGGTTGAGACAAACTCTCCTCATCTAACCACAAAAATTCTGCAACAGGAATCTGCATTACTCCAAGACACACAGAGTTACGACAGTTTTGTTTGTTATAAACCTTAATAAATATGGAAAGGCACTTAGGTTAAATGCAAACCCCATTTTCTTTTAAACCCCATTTCTTTTAAAAGAAGGCAGAACTCCCTCCCCACACTGGTAAACAACAGACAGGAATATATTGGCTATGAGCCCTTTGATAAAATGTGTGTGTACGCAAATAAGATCTGAACCCATAAACACATCATCACTCATAGCGATGGCAAATGGCCATCAGGCCTCAACCAGATATGACATGAATTAAGGAACATGACTGAATATAAAATGTCTTTGGATTCCCCTATTACTCTGAGCAGAGAGAAGCTGCTTCTACCAAGGCAGGAACTGAATCCCTCAGGAATTATACGAGGCAACCGCATATTCCTTATGTATCTTTAACCATGAGGTTGCCTGGAGAAAGTTGACAGTAAGAACAGCTTCTTTACCACATAGAGGAACACACAGAGATCTCACCGCTTCTCCATTGCTATCACCTGCCCTGTGCTCTCCTGGGCAGGCACACAAATGTCCTAACCATGCATGCTGCTGGGGTTAGGCAATGGGGTGCAACTTACTGTCACCAGGTATGCTTAGTGTATGTTTCTCCTCATTCTCATGCAGACTCTGATCTGTGCCTTAACAAGCAAGTGGGCAATTACAGTATGGCTACATCTCTTACTTATCTGGTACCTCAGGAATTCAGTGCAGTGAATGGGCCTGTACTGACAGAGAAAAAGTATGGCTATTAAGGCAACTGCCAATGTATAGACAGGAGAAACAAATGCTGGGGAGAGCTGAACACAGTTCTTGCTCAGTCCCCACAGTATTTATAGCAGGAATTTTGCTAGCTGGATCAAGCATGTTTAGTCTTGTGTTGATTTCTCATAAGCAAGCCCTGATACCCACTAGGCTGAGAGGAGACACGGATGAATGACAACTAGTTATAAACAAATAGAATAGTCCATGGTGAAATCTTAACGAATGCAATGGAGTTTGGCCCTCATGAAATCAGCCCGTAACCTTTTTAAGCTGCCAAGTCTTTACATGAGATCACATGAGTGTTCTTAGACCAGAGAGCTGATGTAATTTAAATAAAATCCTTAAAAATATCAAAAGAACAATGATGTCCTCAAGGAATTACATTTTATGCCACTATGTATGTGACTATTTTTCTGTTTGCAACTTTAGCCAGACAGGTCCCACTGTGTAATAATAAAAAAAAAGCAAATACATACAAAATGACAAAGTAAATAAAAATTTCTGCTGTCTCTCCTGCTATAGAGAACTGAATGTCCCCAGATTCCCTTTGCAGTGATAAACATGGCAGTATAACTAAGCATGCTGGTCTTCAGGCTTTAGCAGTCATTCAGCTGGGGTCAGGCAGTTCCATGGAAATATGAAGCGCATCTAGGAACTCTGATTCAGAGGCACTAATTTTTCCATGCTCCACTGCTGGTACCAAAGCCAATTCACCAACATACTGCCATTTTCATTGTGATGCTCATCTGCTCAGTAACAATCCTCCTCTCAGTGCACTTACAGGAGCTCTGATGTTTGACAGCACACAGTATCTCTCTCAGGGTACAACCCAGGAGGAGTTCAGCACCCTTATCTTTTGGTATCCATCTTGGAGTGAAGAAACAAGGCAGCAAGAGAGCGAACTAAGGGGGGAAAGGTGCAGGTACTACAGAAAAATCATCTTTTTTTTCTATGACAGAAGTAGTCTTCTGTAATACAAGCTGAAGTAAAGAAAGAGCTCTGCTGTTTATGACCACGAGGGTAGCACTAAATGGGCAGGAAGACACTCCTGAACACTGCCAATCATGCCGCTCCCTCCCCTAAGACAAATTGTTCCATCTCACTCCATTACACTACACTTCTCCACAGCCCGAGCAGTTAGTTAGCATTCCTCTCCCTTTCATGTGGTCTCCTGAAGATGAATTCAGACGGTGGAATGTCACAGCTGATCTCCCGTAATCTTCTGGCTCTCCGCAATTTTATCTTTTCTTACTGCCAGGAATTGTTCACAAACAATTGTTTGTGATGCCTGAAACCTACAGGTTGTACCGTTGCCACTGGCTGGAAGAGGAGAGCCAGGTCCAGGGAAGACTACTCAAGATGGTGCAAGCTGCTTTTGAACCACATGCATTGTTTGTTGCAAGGCATAAGTGAGTGAGAATCACTGGGTTTCATCGGCAAGAGGTCTGTACTGGCTTTGAATTTCTGACGCAAATTGCATGCAACTACAGACACATTAAAAAGGGAATAGTAAGATACAAGGACAAGCTTTGTCCCACATAAATGTATTAAGATACAGGTGCGACACAGATGAGGGGAAAGTTTTTGGTCTGAAAAGACTGTCAGATGCTCCTGAACTAAGACTGGCCAATATACCTTTTGCCCTAAATAATTCTACTGTGATGAAGTTATCCAGTAAAGGTAGCTGTGTTGTAGTTCTCAGGAGTACTGCACTGTCACTTGGAACCAGAACTTCCCATGTCGGATGACACAGTTCTTCAAAGAGCAAGTGAATTCTCTTCTGGGAGTCTTTGCGTGGCTGCAGATAATTGGCCTCTTGCCTGGATACAGCCTTACCCCACAGCAAAAAAAGGTAACACCATGCTTGGTTGATATGAGCCCTGAACAGCTACAATTTGGCTGTTCAGTAGAGACAGTTGTGAGCACGTCGGCTCTGTGAGGTGACTGCTGTGCAGTTAGGGGGGAATGGTAGACACAAGCTGTAAAAACAGAAGTTAAACCTCGCTGGCAGGAATACTCCGGCTCAGCTCCTTGATTCCATGCAGTATCCTCTTCATGTGACTTACTTTGGTCACACCCAGGTCCTGAAAGAAAAGAGAAAACCTTACCTTAGATGAAAGGTAGGGGGGAATTGCAGGTGGCCAAGCAATGTTTACAAACCTAGTCAGGCAGTTATACAGAGAGGGAAAGCAACCGGAAAGATTACAAACCTCATGCTTATAAATGGAACCTCAAGAGTTCCATTCAAGTTCTGTCAAGTTCTGTTCAAGTTCAAGTTGTGTCAAGAACTATCAGAGCATGACAGGGTAATGAACAGAGAACAGGCACAGAGCAACAGAGAAACAACTGCAGAAATGCAAATTGCTTTGACTGTTAACACCAAAGCAAGAGAACAGAAAAGAGCACACAGATCTCAAGGGCCTAATCTAGGAGCCAAAACATGCAGGATGAACCAACCAGTCACGTCAAATAAACATGTGAAGACTTGGGCACCATGCAGCAAAACACAAGCTGTAGCTGGCTGGCATGCAGAGGAAATCAACTACACAGATTTGCTACAGCAAACCTCAGAAGGGGAAGATGGTTAAAATCACAAATGAAGATCCAACGGGCATTCAGCAAATGCCATGCACTACTTTATAACAAAGTATTTTTCTGCAATATGCAAGTCACCAGACTGGTGACATAAGTCTCTTGCACACACAAAGAACCACCACTTTCAAATTTTCTCTGTAGAGAAAGCATCTCCTGGTGCAGAGATGAAACTGGCACACTGTAGTTACTGAGCACTATTTAAAAAGATTCTCTCCATCTAGCAGCCCCATCAAAAATCACGATTGTTTTCTGTTCTTGTCACAAAGAAGTGTGATGATCTGTTTGGCCAGTCACTACACCACAAGAACCAAATTTTCCCAATCACAACATGTTCTGCAAAGATGGCACAGTAGCAAAGTTGAAATTTTCCGGTCCATCATTAAAATCAGAGACTCCAAGGAATACTATCTACAGACTGTGTGCTGCACTGTATTACATCTTCAGGAAGGTGTGACAGGATTTGACGTCTTGTCCCTCAAGTTCTACCTCCCTGCTATTAAAAATCAGCTGACCTGATATGGTGAGAAAACAAAACGAATGAACCCGGAATGAACAACGGGCAGGACCACTTCCAAGCACATTCAGGACAGAAGGTCATGCAGATACAGCTGGCTATTTCTCATGAGCCAATCATGAATGTACCTTAAGGTCCCTCCGTTCGAGGTGCAGGAGCTCAGAGCCCCGGACGTCATGCCGGATGAAGATATCCTTATACTCACAAAGACTGAGATGCTCAAGCCAGGCCGCAACCTCCTCCGTTCCCCAGAGGTGAACTGTCAGACATGGAAAAGCAGGAGTGCATTGAGTACCCAGAATCCCAGAAGACAGTGAGAGATGAGGACACCATCAGCGCTCAGTGCCAGAATAGGAGGGCAAGCAGTACCACAGCCTCAAACCAAAGGAAGGGCAAGGACTGGTAGCATGACCAACATATGTACAAACATTTTACACTGCCGCACGCAGACTTAGCAGCAGGGAGAGATGGTGCTGGGAAACATCAGCACACACTACTTGCAAAAAGTGGCACTGCCCGTTTCTGTCACAACTAACTTTTACAACCTACATGAGCCTCGGAATCGAATTTCTGCTGGAAAAGGGGTCTGCTGCCAAGATGCACCCTAGCATCAACGTCAGAACTCAGGTCCACAACCGAATTGCCTGCACTCAGAGATGGTGCTTGGAAACCATCACTACACATGTAACCTCTGAAATAAAAACACTGCACTTGAAGCCAAATCTAAATTTTCATACTAAAACTCATTGCAAAGAAGCCTGTCCTGTGAAATCAAATCCTGACCTAATCTGCACTTGTACAAACGTTTACAACAGTGCTGCACAACCGCCATAGAAGCACGGAGAGATGGTGCTCGGAGTCACCAGCACACACTATTTGTAAAGGTTGCACTACCTTTGCTGTCTGTGTGCAGCACTGTTGAAATCTTTGTCCATGTGTAGAGCAGGCCGGACTTCACAGCACAGGCTGCTTTGCAATTAACTAACCCAAAGCCAAGCCTAAAGCGTCGGAAAGCCCCCTGAGGTCGGGAAGAGTTCAGCCTAAGCCAGGCCTAAACGGCGTCGGAAAGTGGGCCCCCTGAGGTCGGGAGGAGTGCAACCCTAAGCCAGTCCTAAACGGCGTCGGAAAGTGGGCCCCCTGAGGTCGGGGAGGAGTGCACCCTAAGCCAGTCCTAAACGGCGTCGGAAAGTGGGCCCCCTGAGGTTCGGGAGGAGTGCACCATAAAGCCAGTCCTAAACGGCGTCGGAAAGTGTGGCCCCCTGAGGTCGGGAGGAGTGCACACTAAGCCAGGCCTAAACGGCGTCGGAAAGTGGGCCCCCTAAACCCCTGAGGTCGGGAGGAGTGGCACCCTAAGCCAGGGCCTAAACGGCGTCGAGAAAGTGGGCCCCCTAACCCCTGAGGTCGGGATGAGTGCACCCTAAGCCAGGCCTAAACGTCGTCGGAAAGTGGGCCCCCTAAACCCCTGAGGTCGGGAGGAGTGCCCCTAAGCCAGGCCTAAAGGGCATCGTAAAGTGGGCCCCCCTAAACCCCTGAGGTCGGGAGGATTGCACCCTAAGCCAGGCCTAAACGGCGTCGGAAAGTGGGCACCCCTAAAACCCAGAGGTCGTGAGGAGTGCACCCTAAGCCAGGCCTAAAAGGCGTCGGAAAAGTGGACCCCCTAAAACCCCTGTGGTCGGGAGGAGTGCACCCTAAGCCAGGCCTAAAAGGCGTCGGAAAGTGGGCCCCCTAAACCCCTGAGGTCGGGAGGAGTGCACCCTAAGCCAGGCCTAAACGGCGTCGGAATGTGGGCCCCCTGAGGTCGGGGGGAGTGCACCCTAAGCCAGGCCTAAACGGCGTCGGAAAGTGGGCCCCCTAAACCCCTGAGGTCGGGAGGAGTGCACCCTAAGCCAGGCCTAAAAGGCGTCGGAAAGTGGGCCCCCTGAGGTCGGGAGGAGTGCACCCTAAGCCAGGCCTAAAAGGCGTCGGAAAGTGGGCCCCCTAAACCCCTGAGGTCGGGAGGAGTGCACCCTAAGCCAGGCCTAAAAGGCGTCGGAAAGTGGGCCCGCTAAACCCCTTAGGTCGGGAGGAGTTCACCCTAAGACAGGCCTAAAAGGCGTCGGAAAGTGGGCCCCCTAAACCCCTGAGGTCGGGAGGAGTGCACCCTAAGCCAGGCCTAAAAGGCGTCGGAAAGTGGGCCCCCCTAAACCCCTGAGGTCGGGAGGAGTGCACCCTAAGCCAGGCCTAAAAGGCGTCGGAAAGTGGGCTCCCTGAGGTCGGGAGGAGTGCACCCTAAGCCAGGCCTAAACAGCGTGGGAAAGTGGGCCCCCTAAACCCCTGAGGTCGGGAGGAGTGCACCCTAAGCCAGGCCTAAAAGGCGTCGGAAAGTGGGCCCCCTGAGGTCGGGAGGAGTGCACCCTAAGCCAGGCCTAAAAGGCGGTCGGAAAGTGGGCCCCCTGAGGTCGGGAGGAGTGCACCCTAAGCCAGGCCTAAAAAGGCGTCGGAAAGTGGGCCCCCTAAACCCCTGAGGTCGGGAGGAGTGCACCCTAAGCCAGGCCTAAAAGGCGTCGGAAAGTGGGCCCCCTAAACCCCTGAGGTCGGGAGGAGTGCACCCTAAGCCAGGCCTAAACGGCGTCGGAAAACTGGGCCCCCTGAGGTCGGGAGGAGTGCACCTAAGCCAGGCCTAAAAGGCGTCAGAAAGTGGGCCCCCTGAGGTCGGGAGGAGTGCACCCTAAGCCAGGCCTAAAAGGCGTCGGAAAGTGGGCCCCCTAAACCCCTGAGGTCGGGAGGAGTGCACCCTAAGCCAGGCCTAAAAGGCGTCGGAAAGTGGGCCCCCTAAACCCCTGAGGTCGGGAGGGAGTGCACCCTAAGGCAGGCCTAAACGGCGTCGGAAAGTGGGCCCCCTAAACCCCTGAGGTCGGGAGGAGTGCACCCTAAGCCAGGCCTAAAAGGCGTCGGAAAGTGGGCCCCCTAAACCCCTGAGGTCGGGAGGAGTGCACCCTAAGCCAGGCCTAAACGGCGGTCAGAAAGTGGGCCCCCTAAACCCCTGAGGTCGGGAGGAGTGCACCCTAAGCCAGGCCTAAAAGGCGTCGGAAAGTGGGCCCCCTGAGGTGGGGAGGAGTGCACCCTAAGCCAGGCCTAAAAGGCGTCGGAAAGTGGGCCCCCTAAACCCCTGAGGTAGGGAGGAGTGCACCCTAAGCCAGGCCTAAAATGCGTCAGAAAGTGGGCCCCCTAAACCCCTGAGGTCGGGAGGAGTGCACCCTAAGCCAGGCCTAAAAGGCGTCGGAAAGTGGGGCCCCCTGAGGTCGGGAGGAGTGCACCCTAAGCCAGGCCTAAACGGCGTCGGAAAGTGGGCCCCCTAAACCCCTGAGGTCGGGAGGAGTGCACCCTAAGCCAGGCCTAAAAGGCGTCGGAAAGTGGGCCCCCTGAGGTGGGGAGGAGTGCACCCTAAGCCAGGCCTAAAAGGCGTCGGAAAGTGGGCCCCCTGAGGTCGGGAGGAGTGCACCCTAAGCCAGGCCTAAAAGGCGTCGGAAAGTGGGCCCCCTAAACCCCTGAGGTCGGGAGGAGTGCACCCTAAGCCAGGCCTAAACGGCGTCGGAAAGTGGGCCCCCTAAACCCCTGAGGTCGGGAGGAGTGCACCCTAAGCCAGGACTAAACGGCGTTGGAAAGTGGGCCCCCTAAACCCCTGAGGTCGGGAGGAGTGCACCCTAAGCCAGGCCTAACGGTGTCGGAAGGTGGGCCCCTGACGTCGGGAGGAGTGCACCCTACGCCAGGCCTAAAAGGCGTCGGAAAGTGGGCCCCCTAAACCCCTGAGGTCGGGAGGAGTGCACCCTAAGCCAGGCCTAAAAGGCGTCCGAAAGTGGGCCCCCTAAACCCCTGAGGTCGGGAGGAGTGCACCCTAAGCCAGGCCTAAAAGGCGTCGGAAAGTGGGCCCCCTAAACCCCTGAGGTCGGGAGGAGTGCACCCTAAGCCAGGCCTAAAAGGCGTCGGAAAGTGGGCCCCCTAAACCCCTGAGGTCGGGAGGAGTGCACCCTAAGCCAGGCCTAAAAGGCGTCAGAAAGTGGGCCAACTGAGGTCGGGAGGAGTGCACCCTAAGCCAGGCCTAAAAGGCGTCGGAAAGTGGGCCCCCTAAACCCCTGAGGTCGGGAGGAGTGCACCCTAAGCCAGGCCTAAACGGCGTCGGAAAGTGGGCCCCCTGAGGTGGGGAGGAGTGCACCCTAAGCCAGGCCTAAAAGGCGTCGGAAAGTGGGCCCCCTGAGGTGGGGAGGAGTGCACCCTAACCCAGGCCTAAAAGGCGTCGGAAAGGTGGGCCCCCTGAGGTCGGGTGGAGTGCACCCTAAGCCAGGCCTAAAAGGCGTCAGAAAGTGGGGCCCCCCTTAAACCCCTGAGGTCGGGAGGAGTGCACCCTAAGCCAGGCCTAAAAGGCGTCGGAAAGTGGGCCCCCTGAGGTCGGGAGGAGTGCACCCTAAGCCAGGCCTAAACGGCGTCGGAAAGTGGGCCCCCTAAACCCCTGAGGTCGGGAGGAGTGCACCCTAAGCCAGGCCTAAACGGCGTCGGAAAGTGGGCCCCCTGAGGTGGGGAGGAGTGCACCCTAAGCCAGGCCTAAAAGGCGTCGGAAAGTGGGCCCCCTGAGGTCGGGAGGAGTGCACCCTAAGCCAGGCCTAAAAGGCGTCAGAAAGTGGGCCCCCTAAACCCCTGAGGTCGGGAGGAGTGCACACTAAGCCAGGCCTAAACGGCGTCGGAAAGTGGGCCCCCTGAGGTCGGGAGGAGTGCACCCTAAGCCAGGCCTAAAAGGCGTCGGAAAGTGGGCCCCCTGAGGTGGGGAGGAGTGCACCCTAAGCCAGGCCTAAAAGGCGTCAGAAAGTGGGCCCCCTGAGGTCGGGAGGTGTGCACCCTAAGCCAGGCCTAAAAGGCGTCGGAAAGTGGGCCCCCTGAGGTCGGGAGGAGTGCACCCTAAGCCAGGCCTAAACGGCGTCGGAAAGTGGGCCCCCTAAAACCCTGAGGTCGGGAGGAGTGCACCCTAAGCCAGGCCCTAAACGGTTGTCGGAAAGTGGGCCCCCTAAACCCCTGAGGTCGGGAGGAGTGCACCCTAAGCCAGGCCTAAAAGGCGTCGGATAGTGGGCCCCCTAAACCCCTGAGGTCGGGAGGAGTGCACCCTAAGCCAGGCCTAAACGGTGTCGGAAAGTGGGCCCCCTGAGGTCGGGAGGAGTGCACCCTAAGCCAGGCCTAAAAGGCGTCGGAAAGTGGGCCCCCTAAACCCCTGAGGTCGGGAGGATTGCACCCTAAGCCAGGCCTAAAAGGCGTCGGAAAGTGGGCCCCCTAAACCCCTGAGGTCGGGAGGAGTGCACCCTAAGCCAGGCCTAAAAGGCATCGGAAAGTGGGCCCCCTAAACCCCTGAGGTCGGGAGGAGTGCACCCTAAGCCAGGCCTAAAAGGCGTCGGAAAGTGGGCCCCCTGAGGTCGGGAGGAGTGCACCCTAAGCCAGGCCTAAAAGGCGTCAGAAAGTGGGCCCCCTGAGGTCGGGAGGAGTGCATCCTAAGCCAGGCCTAAAAGGCGTCGGAAAGTGGGCCCCCTAAACCCCTGAGGTCGGGAGGAGTGCACCCTAAGCCAGGCCTAAACGGCGTCGGAAAGTGGGCCCCCTAACCCCTGAGGTCGGGAGGAGTGCACCCTAAGCCAGCCTAAATGGCGTCGGAAAGTGGGCCCCCTGAGGTCGGGAGGAGTGCACCCCTAAGCCAGGCCTAAAATGTGTCGGAAAGTGGGCCCCCTAAACCCCTGAGGTCGGGAGGAGTGCACCCTAAGCCAGGCCTAAAAGGCGTCAGAAAGTGGGCCCCCTAAACCCCTGAGGTCGGGAGGAGTGCACCCTAAGCCAGGCCTAAAAGGTGTCGGAAAGTGGGCCCCCTGAGGTCGGGAGGAGTGCCACCCTAAGCCAGGCCTAAACGGCGTGGGAAAGTGGGCCCCCTAAACCCCTGAGGTCGGGAGGAGTGCACCCTAAGCCAGGCCTAAAAGGCGTCGGAAAGTGGGCCCCCTAAACCCCTGAGGTCGGGAGGAGTGCACCCTAAGCCAGGCCTAAAAGGCGTCGGAAAGTGGGCCCCCTAAACCCCTGAGGTCGGGAGGAGTGCACCCTAAGCCAGGCCTAAAAGGCGTCGGAAAGTGGGCCCCCTGAGGTCGGGAGGAGTGCACCCTAAGCCAGGCCTAAACGGCGTCGGAAAGTGGGCCCCCTAAACCCCTGAGGTCGGGAGGAGTGCACCCTAAGCCAGGCCTAAAAGGCGTCGGAAAGTGGGCCCCCTGAGGTCGGGAGGAGTGCACCCTAAGCCAGGCCTAAAAGGCGTCGGAAAGTGGGCCCCCTAAACCCCTGAGGTCGGGAGGAGTGCACCCTAAGCCAGGCCTAAAAGGCGTCGGAAAGTGGGCCCCCTAAACCCCTGAGGTCGGGAGGAGTGCACCCTAAGCCAGGCCTAAAAGGCGTCGGAAAGTGGGCCCCCTGAGGTCGGGAGGAGTGCACCCTAAGCCAGGCCTAAACGGCGTCGGAAAGTGGGCCCCCTAAACCCCTGAGGTCGGGAGGAGTGCACCCTAAGCCAGGCCTAAAAGGCGTCGGAAAGTGGGCCCCCTGAGGTCGGGAGGAGTGCACCCTAAGCCAGGCCTAAAAGGCGTCGGAAAGTGGGCCCCCTGAGGTCGGGAGGAGTGCACCCTAAGCCAGGCCTAAAAGGCGTCGGAAAGTGGGCCCCCTAAACCCCTGAGGTCGGGAGGAGTGCACCCTAAGCCAGGCCTAAAAGGCGTCGGAAAGTGGGCCCCCTAAACCCCTGAGGTCGGGAGGAGTGCACCCTAAGCCAGGCCTAAACGGCGTCGGAAAGTGGGCCCCCTAAACCCCTGAGGTCGGGAGGAGTGCACCCTAAGCCAGGCCTAAAAGGCGTCGGAAAGTGGGCCCCCTAAACCCCTGAGGTCGGGAGGAGTGCACCCTAAGCCAGGCCTAAAAGGCGTCGGAAAGTGGGCCCCCTGAGGTCGGGAGGAGTGCACCCTAAGCCAGGCCTAAACGGCGTCGGAAAGTGGGCCCCCTAAACCCCTGAGGTCGGGAGGAGTGCACCCTAAGCCAGGCCTAAAAGGCGTCGGAAAGTGGGCCCCCTGAGGTCGGGAGGAGTGCACCCTAAGCCAGGCCTAAAAGGCGTCGGAAAGTGGGCCCCCTAAACCCCTGAGGTCGGGAGGAGTGCACCCTAAGCCAGGCCTAAAAGGCGTCGGAAAGTGGGCCCCCTAAACCCCTGAGGTCGGGAGGAGTGCACCCTAAGCCAGGCCTAAACGGCGTCGGAAAGTGGGCCCCCTGAGGTCGGGAGGAGTGCACCCTAAGCCAGGCCTAAAAGGCGTCGGAAAGTGGGCCCCCTGAGGTCGGGAGGAGTGCACCCTAAGCCAGGCCTAAAAGGCGTCGGAAAGTGGGCCCCCTAAACCCCTGAGGTCGGGAGGAGTGCACCCTAAGCCAGGCCTAAAAGGCGTCGGAAAGTGGGCCCCCTGAGGTCGGGAGGAGTGCACCCTAAGCCAGGCCTAAAAGGCGTCGGAAAGTGGGCCCCCTGAGGTCGGGAGGAGTGCACCCTAAGCCAGGCCTAAAAGGCGTCGGAAAGTGGGCCCCCTAAACCCCTGAGGTCGGGAGGAGTGCACCCTAAGCCAGGCCTAAACGGCGTCGGAAAGTGGGCCCCCTAAACCCCTGAGGTCGGGAGGAGTGCACCCTAAGCCAGGCCTAAAAGGCGTCGGAAAGTGGGCCCCCTAAACCCCTGAGGTCGGGAGGAGTGCACCCTAAGCCAGGCCTAAACGGCGTCGGAAAGTGGGCCCCCTAAACCCCTGAGGTCTGGAGGAGTGCACCCTAAGCCAGGCCTAAAAGGCGTCGGAAAGTGGGCCCCCTAAACCCCTGAGGTCGGGAGGAGTGCACCCTAAGCCAGGCCTAAAAGGCGTCGGAAAGTGGGCCCCCTGAGGTCGGGAGGAGTGCACCCTAAGCCAGGCCTAAAAGGCGTCGGAAAGTGGCCCCCTAAACCCCTGAGGTCGGGAGGAGTGCACCCTAAGCCAGGCCTAAACGGCGTCGGAAAGTGGGCCCCCTAAACCCCTGAGGTCGGGAGGAGTGCACCCTAAGCCAGGCCTAAAAGGCGTCGGAAAGTGGGCCCCCTAAACCCCTGAGGTCGGGAGGAGTGCACCCTAAGCCAGGCCTAAACGGCGTCGGAAAGTGGGCCCCCTAAACCCCTGAGGTCGGGAGGAGTGCACCCTAAGCCAGGCCTAAAAGGCGTCGGAAAGTGGGCCCCCTGAGGTCGGGAGGAGTGCACCCTAAGCCAGGCCTAAAAGGCGTCGGAAAGTGGGCCCCCTGAGGTCGGGAGGAGTGCACCCTAAGCCAGGCCTAAAAGGCGTCGGAAAGTGGGCCCCCTAAACCCCTGAGGTCGGGAGGAGTGCACCCTAAGCCAGGCCTAAAAGGCGTCGGAAAGTGGGCCCCCTAAACCCCTGAGGTCGGGAGGAGTGCACCCTAAGCCAGGCCTAAACGGCGTCGGAAAGTGGGCCCCCTAAACCCCTGAGGTCGGGAGGAGTGCACCCTAAGCCAGGCCTAAAAGGCGTCGGAAAGTGGGCCCCCTAAACCCCTGAGGTCGGGAGGAGTGCACCCTAAGCCAGGCCTAAAAGGCGTCGGAAAGTGGGCCCCCTGAGGTCGGGAGGAGTGCACCCTAAGCCAGGCCTAAAAGGCGTCGGAAAGTGGGCCCCCTAAACCCCTGAGGTCGGGAGGAGTGCACCCTAAGCCAGGCCTAAACGGCGTCGGAAAGTGGGCCCCCTAAACCCCTGAGGTCGGGAGGAGTGCACCCTAAGCCAGGCCTAAAAGGCGTCGGAAAGTGGGCCCCCTGAGGTCGGGAGGAGTGCACCCTAAGCCAGGCCTAAACGGCGTCGGAAAGTGGGCCCCCTAAACCCCTGAGGTCGGGAGGAGTGCACCCTAAGCCAGGCCTAAAAGGCGTCGGAAAGTGGGCCCCCTGAGGTCGGGAGGAGTGCACCCTAAGCCAGGCCTAAAAGGCGTCGGAAAGTGGGCCCCCTGAGGTCGGGAGGAGTGCACCCTAAGCCAGGCCTAAAAGGCGTCGGAAAGTGGGCCCCCTAAACCCCTGAGGTCGGGAGGAGTGCACCCTAAGCCAGGCCTAAAAGGCGTCGGAAAGTGGGCCCCCTAAACCCCTGAGGTCGGGAGGAGTGCACCCTAAGCCAGGCCTAAACGGCGTCGGAAAGTGGGCCCCCTAAACCCTGAGGTCGGGAGGAGTGCACCCTAAGCCAGGCCTAAAAGGCGTCGGAAAGTGGGCCCCCTAAACCCCTGAGGTCGGGAGGAGTGCACCCTAAGCCAGGCCTAAAAGGCGTCGGAAAGTGGGCCCCCTGAGGTCGGGAGGAGTGCACCCTAAGCCAGGCCTAAAAGGCGTCGGAAAGTGGGCCCCCTGAGGTCGGGAGGAGTGCACCCTAAGCCAGGCCTAAACGGCGTCGGAAAGTGGGCCCCCTAAAACCCTGAGGTCGGGAGGAGTGCACCCTAAGCCAGGCCTAAACGGCGTCGGAAAGTGGGCCCCCTAAACCCCTGAGGTCGGGAGGAGTGCACCCTAAGCCAGGCCTAAACGGCGTCGGAAAGTGGGCCCCCTAAACCCCTGAGGTCGGGAGGAGTGCACCCTAAGCCAGGCCTAAACGGCGTCGGAAAGTGGGCCCCCTGAGGTCGGGAGGAGTGCACCCTAAGCCAGGCCTAAAAGGCGTCGGAAAGTGGGCCCCCTAAACCCTGAGGTCGGGAGGAGTGCACCCTAAGCCAGGCCTAAAAGGCGTCGGAAAGTGGGCCCCCTAAACCCCTGAGGTCGGGAGGAGTGCACCCTAAGACAGGCCTAAAAGGCGTCGGAAAGTGGGCCCCCTAAACCCCTGAGGTCGGGAGGAGTGCACCCTAAGCCAGGCCTAAAAGGCGTCGGAAAGTGGGCCCCCTAAACCCCTGAGGTCGGGAGGAGTGCACCCTAAGCCAGGCCTAAAAGGCGTCGGAAAGTGGGCCCCCTGAGGTCGGGAGGAGTGCACCCTAAGCCAGGCCTAAAAGGCGTCGGAAAGTGGGCCCCCTAAACCCCTGAGGTCGGGAGGAGTGCACCCTAAGCCAGGCCTAAACGGCGTCGGAAAGTGGGCCCCCTGAGGTCGGGAGGAGTGCACCCTAAGCCAGGCCTAAAAGGCGTCGGAAAGTGGGCCCCCTGAGGTCGGGAGGAGTGCACCCTAAGCCAGGCCTAAAAGGCGTCGGAAAGTGGGCCCCCTGAGGTCGGGAGGAGTGCACCCTAAGCCAGGCCTAAAAGGCGTCGGAAAGTGGGCCCCCTAAACCCCTGAGGTCGGGAGGAGTGCACCCTAAGCCAGGCCTAAAAGGCGTCGGAAAGTGGGCCCCCTGAGGTCGGGAGGAGTGCACCCTAAGCCAGGCCTAAACGGCGTCGGAAAGTGGGCCCCCTAAACCCCTGAGGTCGGGAGGAGTGCACCCTAAGCCAGGCCTAAACGGCGTCGGAAAGTGGGCCCCCTGAGGTCGGGAGGAGTGCACCCTAAGCCAGGCCTAAAAGGCGTCGGAAAGTGGGCCCCCTGAGGTCGGGAGGAGTGCACCCTAAGCCAGGCCTAAAAGGCGTCGGAAAGTGGGCCCCCTAAACCCCTGAGGTCGGGAGGAGTGCACCCTAAGCCAGGCCTAAACGGCGTCGGAAAGTGGGCCCCCTAAACCCCTGAGGTCGGGAGGAGTGCACCCTAAGCCAGGCCTAAAAGGCGTCGGAAAGTGGGCCCCCTGAGGTCGGGAGGAGTGCACCCTAAGCCAGGCCTAAACGGCGTCGGAAAGTGGGCCCCCTAAACCCCTGAGGTCGGGAGGAGTGCACCCTAAGCCAGGCCTAAAAGGCGTCGGAAAGTGGGCCCCCTGAGGTCGGGAGGAGTGCACCCTAAGCCAGGCCTAAAAGGCGTCGGAAAGTGGGCCCCCTAAACCCCTGAGGTCGGGAGGAGTGCACCCTAAGCCAGGCCTAAAAGGCGTCGGAAAGTGGGCCCCCTAAACCCCTGAGGTCGGGAGGAGTGCACCCTAAGCCAGGCCTAAAAGGCGTCGGAAAGTGGGCCCCCTGAGGTCGGGAGGAGTGCACCCTAAGCCAGGCCTAAAAGGCGTCGGAAAGTGGGCCCCCTAAACCCCTGAGGTCGGGAGGAGTGCACCCTAAGCCAGGCCTAAAAGGCGTCGGAAAGTGGGCCCCCTGAGGTCGGGAGGAGTGCACCCTAAGCCAGGCCTAAAAGGCGTCGGAAAGTGGGCCCCCTGAGGTCGGGAGGAGTGCACCCTAAGCCAGGCCTAAAAGGCGTCGGAAAGTGGGCCCCCTAAACCCCTGAGGTCGGGAGGAGTGCACCCTAAGCCAGGCCTAAAAGGCGTCGGAAAGTGGGCCCCCTAAACCCTGAGGTCGGGAGGAGTGCACCCTAAGCCAGGCCTAAACGGCGTTGGAAAGTGGGCCCCTAAACCCCTGAGGTCGGGAGGAGTGCACCCTAAGCCAGGCCTAAAAGGCGTCGGAAAGTGGGCCCCCTAAACCCCTGAGGTCGGGAGGAGTGCACCCTAAGCCAGGCCTAAAAGGCGTCGGAAAGTGGGCCCCCTGAGGTCGGGAGGAGTGCACCCTAAGCCAGGCCTAAACGGCGTCGGAAAGTGGGCCCCCCCCTGAGGTCGGGAGGAGTGCACCCTAAGCCAGGCCTAAACGGCGTCGGAAAGTGGGCCCCCTAAACCCCTGAGGTCGGGAGGAGTGCACCCTAAGCCAGGCCTAAACGGCGTCGGAAAGTGGGCCCCCTAAACCCCTGAGGTCGGGAGGAGTGCACCCTAAGCCAGGCCTAAACGGCGTCGGAAAGTGGGCCCCCTGAGGTCGGGAGGAGTGCACCCTAAGCCAGGCCTAAAAGGCGTCGGAAAGTGGGCCCCCTAAACCCCTGAGGTCGGGAGGAGTGCACCCTAAGCCAGGCCTAAAAGGCGTCGGAAAGTGGGCCCCCTGAGGTCGGGAGGAGTGCACCCTAAGCCAGGCCTAAAAGGCGTCGGAAAGTGGGCCCCCTAAACCCCTGAGGTCGGGAGGAGTGCACCCTAAGCCAGGCCTAAAAGGCGTCGGAAAGTGGGCCCCCTAAACCCCTGAGGTCGGGAGGAGTGCACCCTAAGCCAGGCCTAAAAGGCGTCGGAAAGTGGGCCCCCTGAGGTCGGGAGGAGTGCACCCTAAGCCAGGCCTAAAAGGCGTCGGAAAGTGGGCCCCCTAAACCCCTGAGGTCGGGAGGAGTGCACCCTAAGCCAGGCCTAAAAGGCGTCGGAAAGTGGGCCCCCTGAGGTCGGGAGGAGTGCACCCTAAGCCAGGCCTAAAAGGCGTCGGAAAGTGGGCCCCCTAAACCCCTGAGGTCGGGAGGAGTGCACCCTAAGCCAGGCCTAAAAGGCGTCGGAAAGTGGGCCCCCTAAACCCCTGAGGTCGGGAGGAGTGCACCCTAAGCCAGGCCTAAAAGGCGTCGGAAAGTGGGCCCCCTGAGGTCGGGAGGAGTGCACCCTAAGCCAGGCCTAAACGGCGTCGGAAAGTGGGCCCCCTAAACCCCTGAGGTCGGGAGGAGTGCACCCTAAGCCAGGCCTAAACGGCGTCGGAAAGTGGGCCCCCTGAGGTCGGGAGGAGTGCACCCTAAGCCAGGCCTAAAAGGCGTCGGAAAGTGGGCCCCCTGAGGTCGGGAGGAGTGCACCCTAAGCCAGGCCTAAAAGGCGTCGGAAAGTGGGCCCCCTAAACCCCTGAGGTCGGGAGGAGTGCACCCTAAGCCAGGCCTAAAAGGCGTCGGAAAGTGGGCCCCCTGAGGTCGGGAGGAGTGCACCCTAAGCCAGGCCTAAAAGGCGTCGGAAAGTGGGCCCCCTGAGGTCGGGAGGAGTGCACCCTAAGCCAGGCCTAAACGGCGTCGGAAAGTGGGCCCCCTAAACCCCTGAGGTCGGGAGGAGTGCACCCTAAGCCAGGCCTAAACGGCGTCGGAAAGTGGGCCCCCTAAAACCCTGAGGTCGGGAGGAGTGCACCCTAAGCCAGGCCTAAACGGCGTCGGAAAGTGGGCCCCCTAAACCCCTGAGGTCGGGAGGAGTGCACCCTAAGCCAGGCCTAAAAGGCGTCGGAAAGTGGGCCCCCTAAACCCCTGAGGTCGGGAGGAGTGCACCCTAAGCCAGGCCTAAACGGCGTCGGAAAGTGGGCCCCCTAAACCCCTGAGGTCGGGAGGAGTGCACCCTAAGCCAGGCCTAAAAGGCGTCGGAAAGTGGGCCCCCTGAGGTCGGGAGGAGTGCACCCTAAGCCAGGCCTAAAAGGCGTCGGAAAGTGGGCCCCCTAAACCCCTGAGGTCGGGAGGAGTGCACCCTAAGCCAGGCCTAAAAGGCGTCGGAAAGTGGGCCCCCTAAACCCCTGAGGTCGGGAGGAGTGCACCCTAAGCCAGGCCTAAAAGGCGTCGGAAAGTGGGCCCCCTGAGGTCGGGAGGAGTGCACCCTAAGCCAGGCCTAAACGGCGTCGGAAAGTGGGCCCCCTAAACCCCTGAGGTCGGGAGGAGTGCACCCTAAGCCAGGCCTAAACGGCGTCGGAAAGTGGGCCCCCTGAGGTCGGGAGGAGTGCACCCTAAGCCAGGCCTAAAAGGCGTCGGAAAGTGGGCCCCCTGAGGTCGGGAGGAGTGCACCCTAAGCCAGGCCTAAAAGGCGTCGGAAAGTGGGCCCCCTAAACCCCTGAGGTCGGGAGGAGTGCACCCTAAGCCAGGCCTAAAAGGCGTCGGAAAGTGGGCCCCCTGAGGTCGGGAGGAGTGCACCCTAAGCCAGGCCTAAAAGGCGTCGGAAAGTGGGCCCCCTAAACCCCTGAGGTCGGGAGGAGTGCACCCTAAGCCAGGCCTAAAAGGCGTCGGAAAGTGGGCCCCCTGAGGTCGGGAGGAGTGCACCCTAAGCCAGGCCTAAACGGCGTCGGAAAGTGGGCCCCCTAAACCCCTGAGGTCGGGAGGAGTGCACCCTAAGCCAGGCCTAAAAGGCGTCGGAAAGTGGGCCCCCTGAGGTCGGGAGGAGTGCACCCTAAGCCAGGCCTAAAAGGCGTCGGAAAGTGGGCCCCCTGAGGTCGGGAGGAGTGCACCCTAAGCCAGGCCTAAACGGCGTCGGAAAGTGGGCCCCCTAAACCCCTGAGGTCGGGAGGAGTGCACCCTAAGCCAGGCCTAAACGGCGTCGGAAAGTGGGCCCCCTAAAACCCTGAGGTCGGGAGGAGTGCACCCTAAGCCAGGCCTAAACGGCGTCGGAAAGTGGGCCCCCTAAACCCCTGAGGTCGGGAGGAGTGCACCCTAAGCCAGGCCTAAACGGCGTCGGAAAGTGGGCCCCTAAACCCCTGAGGTCGGGAGGAGTGCACCCTAAGCCAGGCCTAAAGGCGTCGGAAAGTGGGCCCCCTGAGGTCGGGAGGAGTGCACCCTAAGCCAGGCCTAAAAGGCGTCGGAAAGTGGGCCCCCTAAACCCCTGAGGTCGGGAGGAGTGCACCCTAAGCCAGGCCTAAAAGGCGTCGGAAAGTGGGCCCCCTAAACCCCTGAGGTCGGGAGGAGTGCACCCTAAGCCAGGCCTAAAAGGCGTCGGAAAGTGGGCCCCCTGAGGTCGGGAGGAGTGCACCCTAAGCCAGGCCTAAACGGCGTCGGAAAGTGGGCCCCCTAAACCCCTGAGGTCGGGAGGAGTGCACCCTAAGCCAGGCCTAAAAGGCGTCGGAAAGTGGGCCCCCTGAGGTCGGGAGGAGTGCACCCTAAGCCAGGCCTAAAAGGCGTCGGAAAGTGGGCCCCCTAAACCCCTGAGGTCGGGAGGAGTGCACCCTAAGCCAGGCCTAAACGGCGTCGGAAAGTGGGCCCCCTAAACCCCTGAGGTCGGGAGGAGTGCACCCTAAGCCAGGCCTAAAAGGCGTCGGAAAGTGGGCCCCCTGAGGTCGGGAGGAGTGCACCCTAAGCCAGGCCTAAAAGGCGTCGGAAAGTGGGCCCCCTAAACCCCTGAGGTCGGGAGGAGTGCACCCTAAGCCAGGCCTAAAAGGCGTCGGAAAGTGGGCCCCCTAAACCCCTGAGGTCGGGAGGAGTGCACCCTAAGCCAGGCCTAAAAGGCGTCGGAAAGTGGGCCCCCTGAGGTCGGGAGGAGTGCACCCTAAGCCAGGCCTAAACGGCGTCGGAAAGTGGGCCCCCTAAACCCCTGAGGTCGGGAGGAGTGCACCCTAAGCCAGGCCTAAAAGGCGTCGGAAAGTGGGCCCCCTGAGGTCGGGAGGAGTGCACCCTAAGCCAGGCCTAAAAGGCGTCGGAAAGTGGGCCCCCTGAGGTCGGGAGGAGTGCACCCTAAGCCAGGCCTAAAAGGCGTCGGAAAGTGGGCCCCCTAAACCCCTGAGGTCGGGAGGAGTGCACCCTAAGCCAGGCCTAAAAGGCGTCGGAAAGTGGGCCCCCTGAGGTCGGGAGGAGTGCACCCTAAGCCAGGCCTAAAAGGCGTCGGAAAGTGGGCCCCCTGAGCACGGGAGGAGTGCACCCTAAGCCAGGCCTAAAAGGCGTCGGAAAGTGGGCCCCCTAAACACCTGAGGTCGGGAGGAGTGCACCCTAAGCCAGGCCTAAAAGGCGTCGGAAAGTGGGCCCCCTAAACCCCTGAGGTCGGGAGGAGTGCACCCTAAGCCAGGCCTAAACGGCGTCGGAAAGTGGGCCCCCCCCTGAGGTCGGGAGGAGTGCACCCTAAGCCAGGCCTAAACGGCGTCGGAAAGTGGGCCCCCTAAACCCCTGAGGTCGGGAGGAGTGCACCCTAAGCCAGGCCTAAACGGCGTTGGAAAGTGGGCCCCTAAACCCCTGAGGTCGGGAGGAGTGCACCCTAAGCCAGGCCTAAAAGGCGTCAGAAAGTGGGCCCCCTAAACCCCTGAGGTCGGGAGGAGTGCACCCTAAGCCAGGCCTAAAAGGCGTCGGAAAGTGGGCCCCCTGAGGTCGGGAGGAGTGCACCCTAAGCCAGGCCTAAAAGGCGTCGGAAAGTGGGCCCCCTAAACCCTGAGGTCGGGAGGAGTGCACCCTAAGCCAGGCCTAAAAGGCGTCGGAAAGTGGGCCCCCTAAACCCCTGAGGTCGGGAGGAGTGCACCCTAAGCCAGGCCTAAAAGGCGTCGGAAAGTGGGCCCCCTGAGGTCGGGAGGAGTGCACCCTAAGCCAGGCCTAAAAGGCGTCGGAAAGTGGGCCCCCTAAACCCCTGAGGTCGGGAGGAGTGCACCCTAAGCCAGGCCTAAAAGGCGTCGGAAAGTGGGCCCCCTGAGGTCGGGAGGTGTGCACCCTAAGCCAGGCCTAAAAGGCGTCGGAAAGTGGGCCCCCTAAACCCCTGAGGTCGGGAGGAGTGCACCCTAAGCCAGGCCTAAAAGGCGTCGGAAAGTGGGCCCCCTGAGGTCGGGAGGAGTGCACCCTAAGCCAGGCCTAAAAGGCGTCGGAAAGTGGGCCCCCTGAGGTCGGGAGGAGTGCACCCTAAGCCAGGCCTAAAAGGCGTCGGAAAGTGGGCCCCCTGAGGTCGGGAGGAGTGCACCCTAAGCCAGGCCTAAAAGGCGTCGGAAAGTGGGCCCCCTGAGGTCGGGAGGAGTGCACCCTAAGCCAGGCCTAAAAGGCGTCGGAAAGTGGGCCCCCTGAGGTCGGGAGGAGTGCACCCTAAGCCAGGCCTAAACGGCGTCGGAAAGTGGGCCCCCTAAACCCCTGAGGTCGGGAGGAGTGCACCCTAAGCCAGGCCTAAAAGGCGTCGGAAAGTGGGCCCCCTGAGGTCGGGAGGAGTGCACCCTAAGCCAGGCCTAAACGGCGTCGGAAAGTGGGCCCCCTAAACCCCTGAGGTCGGGAGGAGTGCACCCTAAGCCAGGCCTAAAAGGCGTCGGAAAGTGGGCCCCCTGAGGTCGGGAGGAGTGCACCCTAAGCCAGGCCTAAAAGGCGTCGGAAAGTGGGCCCCCTGAGGTCGGGAGGAGTGCACCCTAAGCCAGGCCTAAAAGGCGTCGGAAAGTGGGCCCCCTAAACCCCTGAGGTCGGGAGGAGTGCACCCTAAGCCAGGCCTAAAAGGCGTCGGAAAGTGGGCCCCCTGAGGTCGGGAGGAGTGCACCCTAAGCCAGGCCTAAAAGGCGTCGGAAAGTGGGCCCCCTAAACCCCTGAGGTCGGGAGGAGTGCACCCTAAGCCAGGCCTAAAAGGCGTCGGAAAGTGGGCCCCCTGAGGTCGGGAGGAGTGCACCCTAAGCCAGGCCTAAACGGCGTCGGAAAGTGGGCCCCCTGAGGTCGGGAGGAGTGCACCCTAAGCCAGGCCTAAACGGCGTCGGAAAGTGGGCCCCCTAAACCCCTGAGGTCGGGAGGAGTGCACCCTAAGCCAGGCCTAAACGGCGTCGGAAAGTGGGCCCCCTAAACCCCTGAGGTCGGGAGGAGTGCACCCTAAGCCAGGCCTAAACGGCGTCGGAAAGTGGGCCCCCTAAACCCCTGAGGTCGGGAGGAGTGCACCCTAAGCCAGGCCTAAAAGGCGTCGGAAAGTGGGCCCCCTAAACCCCTGAGGTCGGGAGGAGTGCACCCTAAGCCAGGCCTAAAAGGCGTCGGAAAGTGGGCCCCCTGAGGTCGGGAGGAGTGCACCCTAAGCCAGGCCTAAAAGGCGTCGGAAAGTGGGCCCCTAAACCCCTGAGGTCGGGAGGAGTGCACCCTAAGCCAGGCCTAAAAGGCGTCGGAAAGTGGGCCCCCTAAACCCCTGAGGTCGGGAGGAGTGCACCCTAAGCCAGGCCTAAAAGGCGTCGGAAAGTGGGCCCCCTGAGGTCGGGAGGAGTGCACCCTAAGCCAGGCCTAAAAGGCGTCGGAAAGTGGGCCCCCTAAACCCCTGAGGTCGGGAGGAGTGCACCCTAAGCCAGGCCTAAAAGGCGTCGGAAAGTGGGCCCCCTGAGGTCGGGAGGAGTGCACCCTAAGCCAGGCCTAAAAGGCGTCGGAAAGTGGGCCCCCTGAGGTCGGGAGGAGTGCACCCTAAGCCAGGCCTAAAAGGCGTCGGAAAGTGGGCCCCCTGAGGTCGGGAGGAGTGCACCCTAAGCCAGGCCTAAAAGGCGTCGGAAAGTGGGCCCCCTGAGGTCGGGAGGAGTGCACCCTAAGCCAGGCCTAAAAGGCGTCGGAAAGTGGGCCCCCTGAGGTCGGGAGGAGTGCACCCTAAGCCAGGCCTAAAAGGCGTCGGAAAGTGGGCCCCCTGAGGTCGGGAGGAGTGCACCCTAAGCCAGGCCTAAACGGCGTCGGAAAGTGGGCCCCCTAAACCCCTGAGGTCGGGAGGAGTGCACCCTAAGCCAGGCCTAAAAGGCGTCGGAAAGTGGGCCCCCTGAGGTCGGGAGGAGTGCACCCTAAGCCAGGCCTAAACGGCGTCGGAAAGTGGGCCCCCTAAACCCCTGAGGTCGGGAGGAGTGCACCCTAAGCCAGGCCTAAACGGCGTCGGAAAGTGGGCCCCCTGAGGTCGGGAGGAGTGCACCCTAAGCCAGGCCTAAAAGGCGTCGGAAAGTGGGCCCCCTGAGGTCGGGAGGAGTGCACCCTAAGCCAGGCCTAAAAGGCGTCGGAAAGTGGGCCCCCTAAACCCCTGAGGTCGGGAGGAGTGCACCCTAAGCCAGGCCTAAAAGGCGTCAGAAAGTGGGCCCCCTGAGGTCGGGAGGAGTGCACCCTAAGCCAGGCCTAAAAGGCGTCGGAAAGTGGGCCCCCTAAACCCCTGAGGTCGGGAGGAGTGCACCCTAAGCCAGGCCTAAAAGGCGTCGGAAAGTGGGCCCCCTGAGGTCGGGAGGAGTGCACCCTAAGCCAGGCCTAAAAGGCGTCGGAAAGTGGGCCCCCTGAGGTCGGGAGGAGTGCACCCTAAGCCAGGCCTAAAAGGCGTCGGAAAGTGGGCCCCCTAAACCCCTGAGGTCGGGAGGAGTGCACCCTAAGCCAGGCCTAAACGGCGTCGGAAAGTGGGCCCCCTAAACCCCTGAGGTCGGGAGGAGTGCACCCTAAGCCAGGCCTAAAAGGCGTCGGAAAGTGGGCCCCCTAAACCCCTGAGGTCGGGAGGAGTGCACCCTAAGCCAGGCCTAAAAGGCGTCGGAAAGTGGGCCCCCTAAACCACTGAGGTCGGGAGGAGTGCACCCTAAGCCAGGCCTAAAAGGCGTCGGAAAGTGGGCCCCCTGAGGTCGGGAGGAGTGCACCCTAAGCCAGGCCTAAAAGGCGTCGGAAAGTGGGCCCCTAAACCCCTGAGGTCGGGAGGAGTGCACCCTAAGCCAGGCCTAAAAGGCGTCGGAAAGTGGGCCCCCTAAACCCCTGAGGTCGGGAGGAGTGCACCCTAAGCCAGGCCTAAAAGGCGTCGGAAAGTGGGTCCCCTAAACCCCTGAGGTCGGGAGGAGTGCACCCTAAGCCAGGCCTAAAAGGCGTCGGAAAGTGGGCCCCCTGAGGTCGGGAGGAGTGCACCCTAAGCCAGGCCTAAAAGGCGTCGGAAAGTGGGCCCCCTGAGGTCGGGAGGAGTGCACCCTAAGCCAGGCCTAAAAGGCGTCGGAAAGTGGGCCCCCTGAGGTCGGGAGGAGTGCACCCTAAGCCAGGCCTAAAAGGCGTCGGAAAGTGGGCCCCCTGAGGTCGGGAGGAGTGCACCCTAAGCCAGGCCTAAAAGGCGTCGGAAAGTGGGCCCCTGAGGTCGGGAGGAGTGCACCCTAAGCCAGGCCTAAAAGGCGTCGGAAAGTGGGCCCCCTGAGGTCGGGAGGAGTGCACCCTAAGCCAGGCCTAAACGGCGTCGGAAAGTGGGCCCCCTAAACCCCTGAGGTCGGGAGGAGTGCACCCTAAGCCAGGCCTAAAAGGCGTCGGAAAGTGGGCCCCCTGAGGTCGGGAGGAGTGCACCCTAAGCCAGGCCTAAACGGCGTCGGAAAGTGGGCCCCCTAAACCCCTGAGGTCGGGAGGAGTGCACCCTAAGCCAGGCCTAAAAGGCGTCGGAAAGTGGGCCCCCTGAGGTCGGGAGGAGTGCACCCTAAGCCAGGCCTAAAAGGCGTCGGAAAGTGGGCCCCCTGAGGTCGGGAGGAGTGCACCCTAAGCCAGGCCTAAAAGGCGTCGGAAAGTGGGCCCCCTAAACCCCTGAGGTCGGGAGGAGTGCACCCTAAGCCAGGCCTAAAAGGCGTCGGAAAGTGGGCCCCCTGAGGTCGGGAGGAGTGCACCCTAAGCCAGGCCTAAAAGGCGTCGGAAAGTGGGCCCCCTAAACCCCTGAGGTCGGGAGGAGTGCACCCTAAGCCAGGCCTAAAAGGCGTCGGAAAGTGGGCCCCCTGAGGTCGGGAGGAGTGCACCCTAAGCCAGGCCTAAAAGGCGTCGGAAAGTGGGCCCCCTGAGGTCGGGAGGAGTGCACCCTAAGCCAGGCCTAAAACGGCGTCGGAAAGTGGGCCCCCTAAACCCCTGAGGTCGGGAGGAGTGCACCCTAAGCCAGGCCTAAAAGGCGTCGGAAAGTGGGCCCCTAAACCCCTGAGGTCGGGAGGAGTGCACCCTAAGCCAGGCCTAAAAGGCGTCGGAAAGTGGGCCCCCTAAACCCCTGAGGTCGGGAGGAGTGCACCCTAAGCCAGGCCTAAAAGGCGTCGGAAAGTGGGCCCCCTAAACCCCTGAGGTCGGGAGGAGTGCACCCTAAGCCAGGCCTAAAAGGCGTCGGAAAGTGGGCCCCCTGAGGTCGGGAGGAGTGCACCCTAAGCCAGGCCTAAAAGGCGTCGGAAAGTGGGCCCCCTAAACCCCTGAGGTCGGGAGGAGTGCACCCTAAGCCAGGCCTAAAAGGCGTCGGAAAGTGGGCCCCCTAAACCCCTGAGGTCGGGAGGAGTGCACCCTAAGCCAGGCCTAAAAGGCGTCGGAAAGTGGGCCCCCTGAGGTCGGGAGGAGTGCACCCTAAGCCAGGCCTAAAAGGCGTTGGAAAGTGGGTCCCCTAAACCCCTGAGGTCGGGAGGAGTGCACCCTAAGCCAGTCCTAAAAGGCGTCGGAAAGTGGGCCCCCTGAGGTCGGGAGGAGTGCACCCTAAGCCAGGCCTAAAAGGCGTCGGAAAGTGGGCCCCCTGAGGTCGGGAGGAGTGCACCCTAAGCCAGGCCTAAAAGGCGTCGGAAAGTGGGCCCCCTGAGGTCGGGAGGAGTGCACCCTAAGCCAGGCCTAAAAGGCGTCGGAAAGTGGGCCCCCTGAGGTCGGGAGGAGTGCACCCTAAGCCAGGCCTAAAAGGCGTCGGAAAGTGGGCCCCCTGAGGTCGGGAGGAGTGCACCCTAAGCCAGGCCTAAAAGGCGTCGGAAAGTGGGCCCCCTGAGGTCGGGAGGAGTGCACCCTAAGCCAGGCCTAAACGGCGTCGGAAAGTGGGCCCCCTAAACCCCTGAGGTCGGGAGGAGTGCACCCTAAGCCAGGCCTAAAAGGCGTCGGAAAGTGGGCCCCCTGAGGTCGGGAGGAGTGCACCCTAAGCCAGGCCTAAAAGGCGTCGGAAAGTGGGCCCCCTAAACCCCTGAGGTCGGGAGGAGTGCACCCTAAGCCAGGCCTAAAAGGCGTCGGAAAGTGGGCCCCCTAAACCCCTGAGGTCGGGAGGAGTGCACCCTAAGCCAGGCCTAAAAGGCGTCGGAAAGTGGGCCCCCTGAGGTCGGGAGGAGTGCACCCTAAGCCAGGCCTAAAAGGCGTCGGAAAGTGGGCCCCCTAAACCCCTGAGGTCGGGAGGAGTGCACCCTAAGCCAGGCCTAAAAGGCGTCGGAAAGTGGGCCCCCTAAACCCCTGAGGTCGGGAGGAGTGCACCCGAAGCCAGGCCTAAAAGGCGTCGGAAAGTGGGCCCCCTAAACCCCTGAGGTCGGGAGGAGTGCACCCTAAGCCAGGCCTAAAAGGCGTCGGAAAGTGGGCCCCCTGAGGTCGGGAGGAGTGCACCCTAAGCCAGGCCTAAAAGGCGTCGGAAAGTGGGCCCCCTAAACCCCTGAGGTCGGGAGGAGTGCACCCTAAGCCAGGCCTAAACGGCGTCGGAAAGTGGGCCCCCTGAGGTCGGGAGGAGTGCACCCTAAGCCAGGCCTAAACGGCGTCGGAAAGTGGGCCCCCTAAACCCCTGAGGTCGGGAGGAGTGCACCCTAAGCCAGGCCTAAAAGGCGTCGGAAAGTGGGCCCCCTGAGGTCGGGAGGAGTGCACCCTAAGCCAGGCCTAAAAGGCGTCGGAAAGTGGGCCCCCTGAGGTCGGGAGGAGTGCACCCTAAGCCAGACCTAAAAGGCGTCGGAAAGTGGGCCCCTAAACCCCTGAGGTCGGGAGGAGTGCACCCTAAGCCAGGCCTAAACGGCGTCGGAAAGTGGGCCCCCTAAACCCCTGAGGTCGGGAGGAGTGCACCCTAAGCCAGGCCTAAACGGCGTCGGAAAGTGGGCCCCCTAACACCCTGAGGTCGGGAGGAGTGCACCCTAAGCCAGGCCTAAACGGCGTCGGAAAGTGGCCCCCTAAACCCCTGAGGTCGGGAGGAGTGCACCCTAAGCCAGGCCTAAAAGGCGTCGGAAAGTGGGCCCCCTAAACCCCTGAGGTCGGGAGGAGTGCACCCTAAGCCAGGCCTAAAAGGCGTCGGAAAGTGGGCCCCCTAAACCCCTGAGGTCGGGAGGAGTGCACCCTAAGCCAGGCCTAAAAGGCGTCGGAAAGTGGGCCCCTAAACCCCTGAGGTCGGGAGGAGTGCACCCTAAGCCAGGCCTAAAAGGCGTCGGAAAGTGGGCCCCCTGAGGTCGGGAGGAGTGCACCCTAAGCCAGGCCTAAAAGGCGTCGGAAAGTGGGCCCCCTAAACCCCTGAGGTCGGGAGGAGTGCACCCTAAGCCAGGCCTGAAAGGCGTCGGAAATTAGGCCCCCTAAACCCCTGAGGTCGGGAGGAGTGCACCCTAAGCCAGGCCTAAAAGGCGTCGGAAAGTGGGCCCCCTGAGGTCGGGAGGAGTGCACCCTAAGCCAGGCCTAAAAGGCGTCGGAAAGTGGGCCCCCTAAACCCCTGAGGTCGGGAGGAGTGCACCCTAAGCCAGGCCTAAAAGGCGTCGGAAAGTGGGCCCCCTGAGGTCGGGAGGAGTGCACCCTAAGCCAGGCCTAAAAGGCGTCGGAAAGTGGGCCCCCTGAGGTCGGGAGGAGTGCACCCTAAGCCAGGCCTAAAAGGCGTCGGAAAGTGGGCCCCCTGAGGTCGGGAGGAGTGCACCCTAAGCCAGGCCTAAAAGGCGTCGGAAAGTGGGCCCCCTGAGGTCGGGAGGAGTGCACCCTAAGCCAGGCCTAAAAGGCGTCGGAAAGTGGGCCCCCTGAGGTCGGGAGGAGTGCACCCTAAGCCAGGCCTAAAAGGCGTCGGAAAGTGGGCCCCCTGAGGTCGGGAGGAGTGCACCCTAAGCCAGGCCTAAAAGGCGTCGGAAAGTGGGCCCCCTAAACCCCTGAGGTCGGGAGGAGTGCACCCTAAGCCAGGCCTAAAAGGCGTCGGAAAGTGGGCCCCCTGAGGTCGGGAGGAGTGCACCCTAAGCCAGGCCTAAAAGGCGTCGGAAAGTGGGCCCCCTAAACCCTGAGGTCGGGAGGAGTGCACCCTAAGCCAGGCCTAAAAGGCGTCGGAAAGTGGGCCCCCTAAACCCCTGAGGTCGGGAGGAGTGCACCCTAAGCCAGGCCTAAAAGGCGTCGGAAAGTGGGCCCCCTGAGGTCGGGAGGAGTGCACCCTAAGCCAGGCCTAAAAGGCGTCGGAAAGTGGGCCCCCTAAACCCCTGAGGTCGGGAGGAGTGCACCCTAAGCCAGTCCTAAAAGGCGTCGGAAAGTGGGCCCCCTGAGGTCGGGAGGAGTGCACCCTAAGCCAGGCCTAAAAGGCGTCGGAAAGTGGGCCCCCTAAACCCCTGAGGTCGGGAGGAGTGCACCCTAAGCCAGGCCTAAAAGGCGTCGGAAAGTGGGCCCCCTGAGGTCGGGAGGAGTGCACCCTAAGCCAGGCCTAAAAGGCGTCGGAAAGTGGGCCCCCTAAACCCCTGAGGTCGGGAGGAGTGCACCCTAAGCCAGGCCTAAAAGGCGTCGGAAAGTGGGCCCCCTGAGGTCGGGAGGAGTGCACCCTAAGCCAGGCCTAAAAGGCGTCGGAAAGTGGGCCCCCTGAGGTCGGGAGGAGTGCACCCTAAGCCAGGCCTAAAAGGCGTCGGAAAGTGGGCCCCCTAAACCCCTGAGGTCGGGAGGAGTGCACCCTAAGCCAGGCCTAAAAGGCGTCGGAAAGTGGGCCCCCTAAACCCCTGAGGTCGGGAGGAGTGCACCCTAAGCCAGGCCTAAAAGGCGTCGGAAAGTGGGCCCCCTGAGGTCGGGAGGAGTGCACCCTAAGCCAGGCCTAAAAGGCGTCGGAAAGTGGGCCCCCTGAGGTCGGGAGGAGTGCACCCTAAGCCAGGCCTAAAAGGCGTCGGAAAGTGGGCCCCCTAAACCCCTGAGGTCGGGAGGAGTGCACCCTAAGCCAGGCCTAAACGGCGTCGGAAAGTGGGCCCCCTAAACCCCTGAGGTCGGGAGGAGTGCACCCTAAGCCAGGCCTAAAAGGCGTCGGAAAGTGGGCCCCCCCCTGAGGTCGGGAGGAGTGCACCCTAAGCCAGGCCTAAACGGCGTCGGAAAGTGGGCCCCCTAAACCCCTGAGGTCGGGAGGAGTGCACCCTAAGCCAGGCCTAAACGGCGTCGGAAAGTGGGCCCCCTAAACCCCTGAGGTCGGGAGGAGTGCACCCTAAGCCAGGCCTAAACGGCGTCGGAAAGTGGGCCCCCTAAACCCCTGAGGTCGGGAGGAGTGCACCCTAAGCCAGGCCTAAACGGCGTCGGAAAGTGGGCCCCCTAAACCCCTGAGGTCGGGAGGAGTGCACCCTAAGCCAGGCCTAAAAGGCGTCGGAAAGTGGGCCCCCTGAGGTCGGGAGGAGTGCACCCTAAGCCAGGCCTAAAAGGCGTCGGAAAGTGGGCCCCCTGAGGTCGGGAGGAGTGCACCCTAAGCCAGGCCTAAAAGGCGTCGGAAAGTGGGCCCCCTGAGGTCGGGAGGAGTGCACCCTAAGCCAGGCCTAAAAGGCGTCGGAAAGTGGGCCCCCTGAGGTCGGGAGGAGTGCACCCTAAGCCAGGCCTAAAAGGCGTCGGAAAGTGGGCCCCCTGAGGTCGGGAGGAGTGCACCCTAAGCCAGGCCTAAACGGCGTCGGAAAGTGGGCCCCCTAAACCCCTGAGGTCGGGAGGAGTGCACCCTAAGCCAGGCCTAAAAGGCGTCGGAAAGTGGGCCCCCTGAGGTCGGGAGGAGTGCACCCTAAGCCAGGCCTAAACGGCGTCGGAAAGTGGGCCCCCTAAACCCCTGAGGTCGGGAGGAGTGCACCCTAAGCCAGGCCTAAAAGGCGTCGGAAAGTGGGCCCCCTAAACCCCTGAGGTCGGGAGGAGTGCACCCTAAGCCAGGCCTAAAAGGCGTCGGAAAGTGGGCCCCCTGAGGTCGGGAGGAGTGCACCCTAAGCCAGGCCTAAAAGGCGTCGGAAAGTGGGCCCCCTAAACCCCTGAGGTCGGGAGGAGTGCACCCTAAGCCAGGCCTAAAAGGAGTCGGAAAGTGGCCCCCTAAACCCCTGAGGTCGGGAGGAGTGCACCCTAAGCCAGGCCTAAAAGGCGTCGGAAAGTGGGCCCCCTAAACCCCTGAGGTCGGGAGGAGTGCACCCTAAGCCAGGCCTAAAAGGCGTCGGAAAGTGGGCCCCCTGAGGTCGGGAGGAGTGCACCCTAAGCCAGGCCTAAAAGGCGTCGGAAAGTGGGCCCCCTAAACCCCTGAGGTCGGGAGGAGTGCACCCTAAGCCAGGCCTAAAAGGCGTCGGAAAGTGGGCCCCCTGAGGTCGGGAGGAGTGCACCCTAAGCCAGGCCTAAAAGGCGTCGGAAAGTGGGCCCCCTAAACCCCTGAGGTCGGGAGGAGTGCACCCTAAGCCAGGCCTAAAAGGCGTCGGAAAGTGGGCCCCCTGAGGTCGGGAGGAGTGCACCCTAAGCCAGGCCTAAACGGCGTCGGAAAGTGGGCCCCCTAAACCCCTGAGGTCGGGAGGAGTGCACCCTAAGCCAGGCCTAAAAGGCGTCGGAAAGTGGGCCCCCTGAGGTCGGGAGGAGTGCACCCTAAGCCAGGCCTAAAAGGCGTCGGAAAGTGGGCCCCCTGAGGTCGGGAGGAGTGCACCCTAAGCCAGGCCTAAAAGGCGTCGGAAAGTGGGCCCCCTAAACCCCTGAGGTCGGGAGGAGTGCACCCTAAGCCAGGCCTAAACGGCGTCGGAAAGTGGCCCCCTAAACCCTGAGGTCGGGAGGAGTGCACCCTAAGCCAGGCCTAAACGGCGTCGGAAAGTGGGCCCCCTAAAACCCTGAGGTCGGGAGGAGTGCACCCTAAGCCAGGCCTAAACGGCGTCGGAAAGTGGGCCCCCTAAACCCCTGAGGTCGGGAGGAGTGCACCCTAAGCCAGGCCTAAACGGCGTCGGAAAGTGGGCCCCCTAAACCCCTGAGGTCGGGAGGAGTGCACCCTAAGCCAGGCCTAAACGGCGTCGGAAAGTGGGCCCCCTAAACCCGGGGGTCGGGAGGAGTGCACCCTAAGCCAGGCCTAAAAGGCGTCGGAAAGTGGGCCCCTAAACCCCTGAGGTCGGGAGGAGTGCACCCTAAGCCAGGCCTAAAAGGCGTCGGAAAGTGGGCCCCCTAAACCCCTGAGGTCGGGAGGAGTGCACCCTAAGCCAGGCCTAAAAGGCGTCGGAAAGTGGGCCCCTAAACCCTGAGGTCGGGAGGAGTGCACCCTAAGCCAGGCCTAAAAGGCGTCGGAAAGTGGGCCCCCTAAACCCCTGAGGTCGGGAGGAGTGCACCCTAAGCCAGGCCTAAAAGGCGTCGGAAAGTGGCCCCCCCCCTGAGGTCGGGAGGAGTGCACCCTAAGCCAGGCCTAAAAGGCGTCGGAAAGTGGGCCCCCTAAACCCCTGAGGTCGGGAGGAGTGCACCCTAAGCCAGGCCTAAAAGGCGTCGGAAAGTGGGCCCCCTGAGGTCGGGAGGAGTGCACCCTAAGCCAGGCCTAAAAGGCGTCGGAAAGTGGGCCCCCTAAACCCCTGAGGTCGGGAGGAGTGCACCCTAAGCCAGGCCTAAACGGCGTCGGAAAGTGGGCCCCCTAAACCCCTGAGGTCGGGAGGAGTGCACCCTAAGCCAGGCCTAAAAGGCGTCGGAAAGTGGGCCCCCTGTGGTCGGGAGGAGTGCACCCTAAGCCAGGCCTAAAAGGCGTCGGAAAGTGGGCCCCCTGAGGTCGGGAGGAGTGCACCCTAAGCCAGGCCTAAACGGCGTCGGAAAGTGGGCCCCCTGAGGTCGGGAGGAGTGCACCCTAAGCCAGGCCTAAAAGGCGTCGGAAAGTGGGCCCCCTAAACCCCTGAGGTCGGGAGGAGTGCACCCTAAGCCAGGCCTAAAAGGCGTCGGAAAGTGGGCCCCCTGAGGTCGGGAGGAGTGCACCCTAAGCCAGGCCTAAAAGGCGTCGGAAAGTGGGCCCCCTAAACCCTGAGGTCGGGAGGAGTGCACCCTAAGCCAGGCCTAAAAGGCGTCGGAAAGTGGGCCCCCTAAACCCCTGAGGTCGGGAGGAGTGCACCCTAAGCCAGGCCTAAAAGGCGTCGGAAAGTGGGCCCCCTGAGGTCGGGAGGAGTGCACCCTAAGCCAGGCCTAAAAGGCGTCGGAAAGTGGGCCCCCTAAACCCCTGAGGTCGGGAGGAGTGCACCCTAAGCCAGGCCTAAAAGGCGTCGGAAAGTGGGCCCCCTAAACCCCTGAGGTCGGGAGGAGTGCACCCTAAGCCAGGCCTAAAAGGCGTCGGAAAGTGGGCCCCCTAAACCCCTGAGGTCGGGAGGAGTGCACCCTAAGCCAGGCCTAAAAGGCGTCGGAAAGTGGGCCCCCTGAGGTCGGGAGGAGTGCACCCTAAGCCAGGCCTAAAAGGCGTCGGAAAGTGGGCCCCCTAAACCCCTGAGGTCGGGAGGAGTTCACCCTAAGCCAGGCCTAAAAGGCGTCGGAAAGTGGGCCCCCTGAGGTCGGGAGGAGTGCACCCTAAGCCAGGCCTAAAAGGCGTCGGAAAGTGGGCCCCTAAACCCTGAGGTCGGGAGGAGTGCACCCTAAGCCAGGCCTAAAAGGCGTCGGAAAGTGGGCCCCCTGAGGTCGGGAGGAGTGCACCCTAAGCCAGGCCTAAAAGGCGTCGGAAAGTGGGCCCCCTAAACCCCTGAGGTCGGGAGGAGTGCACCCTAAGCCAGGCCTAAAAGGCGTCGGAAAGTGGGCCCCCTGAGGTCGGGAGGAGTGCACCCTAAGCCAGGCCTAAAAGGCGTCGGAAAGTGGGCCCCCTGAGGTCGGGAGGAGTGCACCCTAAGCCAGGCCTAAAAGGCGTCGGAAAGTGGGCCCCCTAAACCCCTGAGGTCGGGAGGAGTGCACCCTAAGCCAGGCCTAAACGGTGTCGGAAAGTGGGCCCCTAAACCCCTGAGGTCGGGAGGAGTGCACCCTAAGCCAGGCCTAAACGGCGTCGGAAAGTGGGCCCCCTAAACCCCTGAGGTCGGGAGGAGTGCACCCTAAGCCAGGCCTAAACGGCGTCGGAAAGTGGGCCCCCTAAACCCCTGAGGTCGGGAGGAGTGCACCCTAAGCCAGGCTTAAAGGCGTCGGAAAGTGGGCCCCCTAAACCCCTGAGGTCGGGAGGAGTGCACCCTAAGCCAGGCCTAAACGGCGTCGGAAAGTGGGCCCCCTAAACCCCTGAGGTCGGGAGGAGTGCACCCTAAGCCAGGCCTAAACGGCGTCGGAAAGTGGGCCCCCTAAACCCCTGAGGTCGGGAGGAGTGCACCCTAAGCCAGGCCTAAAAGGCGTCGGAAAGTGGGCCCCCTAAACCCCTGAGGTCGGGAGGAGTGCACCCTAAGCCAGGCCTAAAAGGCGTCGGAAAGTGGGCCCCTAAACCCCTGAGGTCGGGAGGAGTGCACCCTAAGCCAGGCCTAAAAGGCGTCGGAAAGTGGGCCCCCTAAACCCCTGAGGTCGGGAGGAGTGCACCCTAAGCCAGGCCTAAAAGGCGTCGGAAAGTGGGCCCCCTAAACCCCTGAGGTCGGGAGGAGTGCACCCTAAGCCAGGCCTAAAAGGCGTCGGAAAGTGGGCCCCCTAAACCCCTGAGGTGGGGAGGAGTGCACCCTAAGCCAGGCCTAAAAGGCGTCGGAAAGTGGGCCCCCCCCTGAGGTCGGGAGGAGTGCACCCTAAGCCAGGCCTAAAAGCGTCGGAAAGTGGGCCCCCTAAACCCCTGAGGTCGGGAGGAGTGCACCCTAAGCCAGGCCTAAACGGCGTCGGAAAGTGGGCCCCTAAACCCCTGAGGTCGGGAGGAGTGCACCCTAAGCCAGGCCTAAAAGGCGTCGGAAAGTGGGCCCCCTGAGGTCGGGAGGAGTGCACCCTAAGCCAGGCCTAAAAGGCGTCGGAAAGTGGGCCCCCTAAACCCCTGAGGTCGGGAGGAGTGCACCCTAAGCCAGGCCTAAAAGGCGTCGGAAAGTGGGCCCCCTGAGGTCGGGAGGAGTGCACCCTAAGCCAGGCCTAAAAGGCGTCGGAAAGTGGGCCCCCTAAACCCCTGAGGTCGGGAGGAGTGCACCCTAAGCCAGGCCTAAAAGGCGTCGGAAAGTGGGCCCCCTGAGGTCGGGAGGAGTGCACCCTAAGCCAGGCCTAAAAGGCGTCGGAAAGTGGGCCCCCTGAGGTCGGGAGGAGTGCACCCTAAGCCAGGCCTAAAAGGCGTCGGAAAGTGGGCCCCCTGAGGTCGGGAGGAGTGCACCCTAAGCCAGGCCTAAACGGCGTCGGAAAGTGGGCCCCCTGAGGTCGGGAGGAGTGCACCCTAAGCCAGGCCTAAAAGGCGTCGGAAAGTGGGCCCCCTGAGGTCGGGAGGAGTGCACCCTAAGCCAGGCCTAAAAGGCGTCGGAAAGTGGGCCCCCTGAGGTCGGGAGGAGTGCACCCTAAGCCAGGCCTAAAAGGCGTCGGAAAGTGGCCCCCCTGAGGTCGGGAGGAGTGCACCCTAAGCCAGGCCTAAAAGGCGTCGGAAAGTGGGCCCCCTGAGGTCGGGAGGAGTGCACCCTAAGCCAGGCCTAAAAGGCGTCGGAAAGTGGGCCCCCTAAACCCCTGAGGTCGGGAGGAGTGCACCCTAAGCCAGGCCTAAACGGCGTCGGAAAGTGGGCCCCCTAAACCCCTGAGGTCGGGAGGAGTGCACCCTAAGCCAGGCCTAAACGGCGTCGGAAAGTGGGCCCCCTAAACCCCTGAGGTCGGGAGGAGTGCACCCTAAGCCAGGCCTAAACGGCGTCGGAAAGTGGGCCCCCTAAACCCCTGAGGTCGGGAGGAGTGCACCCTAAGCCAGGCCTAAAAGGCGTCGGAAAGTGGGCCCCCTAAACCCCTGAGGTCGGGAGGAGTGCACCCTAAGCCAGGCCTAAAAGGCGTCGGAAAGTGGGCCCCCTAAACCCCTGAGGTCGGGAGGAGTGCACCCTAAGCCAGGCCTAAAAGGCGTCGGAAAGTGGGCCCCCTGAGGTCGGGAGGAGTGCACCCTAAGCCAGGCCTAAAAGGCGTCGGAAAGTGGGCCCCCTGAGGTCGGGAGGAGTGCACCCTAAGCCAGGCCTAAAAGGCGTCGGAAAGTGGGCCCCCTAAACCCCTGAGGTCGGGAGGAGTGCACCCTAAGCCAGGCCTAAAAGGCGTCGGAAAGTGGGCCCCCTAAACCCCTGAGGTCGGGAGGAGTGCACCCTAAGCCAGGCCTAAAAGGCGTCGGAAAGTGGGCCCCCTGAGGTCGGGAGGAGTGCACCCTAAGCCAGGCCTAAAAGGCGTCGGAAAGTGGGCCCCCTGAGGTCGGGAGGAGTGCACCCTAAGCCAGGCCTAAAAGGCGTCGGAAAGTGGGCCCCCTAAACCCTGAGGTCGGGAGGAGTGCACCCTAAGCCAGGCCTAAAAGGCGTCGGAAAGTGGGCCCCCTAAACCCCTGAGGTCGGGAGGAGTGCACCCTAAGCCAGGCCTAAAAGGCGTCGGAAAGTGGGCCCCCTAAACCCCTGAGGTCGGGAGGAGTGCACCCTAAGCCAGGCCTAAACGGCGTCGGAAAGTGGGCCCCCTGAGGTCGGGAGGAGTGCACCCTAAGCCAGGCCTAAACGGCGTCGGAAAGTGGGCCCCCTAAACCCCTGAGGTCGGGAGGAGTGCACCCTAAGCCAGGCCTAAAAGGCGTCGGAAAGTGGGCCCCCTAAACCCCTGAGGTCGGGAGGAGTGCACCCTAAGCCAGGCCTAAAAGGCGTCGGAAAGTGGGCCCCCTGAGGTCGGGAGGAGTGCACCCTAAGCCAGACCTAAAAGGCGTCGGAAAGTGGGCCCCCTAAACCCCTGAGGTCGGGAGGAGTGCACCCTAAGCCAGGCCTAAAAGGCGTCGGAAAGTGGGCCCCCTAAACCCCTGAGGTCGGGAGGAGTGCACCCTAAGCCAGGCCTAAAAGGCGTCGGAAAGTGGGCCCCCTAAACCCCTGAGGTCGGGAGGAGTGCACCCTAAGCCAGGCCTAAAAGGCGTCGGAAAGTGGGCCCCCTGAGGTCGGGAGGAGTGCACCCTAAGCCAGGCCTAAAAGGCGTCGGAAAGTGGGCCCCCTAAACCCCTGAGGTCGGGAGGAGTGCACCCTAAGCCAGGCCTAAAAGGCGTCGGAAAGTGGGCCCCCTAAACCCCTGAGGTCGGGAGGAGTGCACCCTAAGCCAGGCCTAAAAGGCGTCGGAAAGTGGGCCCCCTAAACCCCTGAGGTCGGGAGGAGTGCACCCTAAGCCAGGCCTAAAAGGCGTCGGAAAGTGGGCCCCCTGAGGTCGGGAGGAGTGCACCCTAAGCCAGGCCTAAACGGCGTCGGAAAGTGGGCCCCCTAAACCCCTGAGGTCGGGAGGAGTGCACCCTAAGCCAGGCCTAAAAGGCGTCGGAAAGTGGGCCCCCTAAACCCCTGAGGTCGGGAGGAGTGCACCCTAAGCCAGGCCTAAAAGGCGTCGGAAAGTGGGCCCCCTGAGGTCGGGAGGAGTGCACCCTAAGCCAGGCCTAAACGGCGTCGGAAAGTGGGCCCCCTAAACCCCTGAGGTCGGGAGGAGTGCACCCTAAGCCAGGCCTAAAAGGCGTCGGAAAGTGGGCCCCCTGAGGTCGGGAGGAGTGCACCCTAAGCCAGGCCTAAAAGGCGTCGGAAAGTGGGCCCCCTGAGGTCGGGAGGAGTGCACCCTAAGCCAGGCCTAAAAGGCGTCGGAAAGTGGGCCCCCTAAACCCCTGAGGTCGGGAGGAGTGCACCCTAAGCCAGGCCTAAAAGGCGTCGGAAAGTGGCCCCCTAAACCCCTGAGGTCGGGAGGAGTGCACCCTAAGCCAGGCCTAAAAGGCGTCGGAAAGTGGGCCCCCTAAACCCCTGAGGTCGGGAGGAGTGCACCCTAAGCCAGGCCTAAAAGGCGTCGGAAAGTGGGCCCCCTAAACCCCTGAGGTCGGGAGGAGTGCACCCTAAGCCAGGCCTAAAAGGCGTCGGAAAGTGGGCCCCCTGAGGTCGGGAGGAGTGCACCCTAAGCCAGGCCTAAAAGGCGTCGGAAAGTGGGCCCCCTGAGGTCGGGAGGAGTGCACCCTAAGCCAGGCCTAAAAGGCGTCGGAAAGTGGGCCCCCTAAAACCCTGAGGTCGGGAGGAGTGCACCCTAAGCCAGGCCTAAACGGCGTCGGAAAGTGGGCCCCCTAAACCCCTGAGGTCGGGAGGAGTGCACCCTAAGCCAGGCCTAAACGGCGTCGGAAAGTGGGCCCCCTAAACCCCTGAGGTCGGGAGGAGTGCACCCTAAGCCAGGCCTAAACGGCGTCGGAAAGTGGGCCCCCTGAGGTCGGGAGGAGTGCACCCTAAGCCAGGCCTAAACGGCGTCGGAAAGTGGGCCCCCTGAGGTCGGGAGGAGTGCACCCTAAGCCAGGCCTAAAAGGCGTCGGAAAGTGGGCCCCCTAAACCCCTGAGGTCGGGAGGAGTGCACCCTAAGCCAGGCCTAAAAGGCGTCGGAAAGTGGGCCCCCTAAACCCCTGAGGTCGGGAGGAGTGCACCCTAAGCCAGGCCTAAAAGGCGTCGGAAAGTGGGCCCCCTGAGGTCGGGAGGAGTGCACCCTAAGCCAGGCCTAAACGGCGTCGGAAAGTGGGCCCCCTAAACCCCTGAGGTCGGGAGGAGTGCACCCTAAGCCAGGCCTAAAAGGCGTCGGAAAGTGGGCCCCTAAACCCCTGAGGTCGGGAGGAGTGCACCCTAAGCCAGGCCTAAAAGGCGTCGGAAAGTGGGCCCCCTAAACCCCTGAGGTCGGGAGGAGTGCACCCTAAGCCAGGCCTAAAAGGCGTCGGAAAGTGGGCCCCCTGAGGTCGGGAGGAGTGCACCCTAAGCCAGGCCTAAAAGGCGTCGGAAAGTGGGCCCCCTAAACCCCTGAGGTCGGGAGGAGTGCACCCTAAGCCAGGCCTAAAAGGCGTCGGAAAGTGGGCCCCTAAACCCCTGAGGTCGGGAGGAGTGCACCCTAAGCCAGGCCTAAAAGGCGTCGGAAAGTGGGCCCCCTGAGGTCGGGAGGAGTGCACCCTAAGCCAGGCCTAAAAGGCGTCGGAAAGTGGGCCCCCTAAACCCCTGAGGTCGGGAGGAGTGCACCCTAAGCCAGGCCTAAACGGCGTCGGAAAGTGGGCCCCCTGAGGTCGGGAGGAGTGCACCCTAAGCCAGGCCTAAAAGGCGTCGGAAAGTGGGCCCCCTGAGGTCGGGAGGAGTGCACCCTAAGCCAGGCCTAAAAGGCGTCGGAAAGTGGGCCCCTAAACCCTGAGGTCGGGAGGAGTGCACCCTAAGCCAGGCCTAAAAGGCGTCGGAAAGTGGGCCCCCTAAACCCCTGAGGTCGGGAGGAGTGCACCCTAAGCCAGGCCTAAAAGGCGTCGGAAAGTGGGCCCCCTAAACCCCTGAGGTCGGGAGGAGTGCACCCTAAGCCAGGCCTAAAAGGCGTCGGAAAGTGGGCCCCCTGAGGTCGGGAGGAGTGCACCCTAAGCCAGGCCTAAAAGGCGTCGGAAAGTGGGCCCCCTAAACCCCTGAGGTCGGGAGGAGTGCACCCTAAGCCAGGCCTAAAAGGCGTCGGAAAGTGGGCCCCCTGAGGTCGGGAGGAGTGCACCCTAAGCCAGGCCTAAAAGGCGTCGGAAAGTGGGCCCCCTGAGGTCGGGAGGAGTGCACCCTAAGCCAGGCCTAAACGGCGTCGGAAAGTGGGCCCCCTAAAACCCTGAGGTCGGGAGGAGTGCACCCTAAGCCAGGCCTAAAAGGCGTCGGAAAGTGGGCCCCCTAAACCCCTGAGGTCGGGAGGAGTGCACCCTAAGCCAGGCCTAAACGGCGTCGGAAAGTGGGCCCCCTAAACCCCTGAGGTCGGGAGGAGTGCACCCTAAGCCAGGCCTAAACGGCGTCGGAAAGTGGGCCCCCTGAGGTCGGGAGGAGTGCACCCTAAGCCAGGCCTAAAAGGCGTCGGAAAGTGGGCCCCCTAAACCCCTGAGGTCGGGAGGAGTGCACCCTAAGCCAGGCCTAAAAGGCGTCGGAAAGTGGGCCCCCTGAGGTCGGGAGGAGTGCACCCTAAGCCAGGCCTAAAAGGCGTCGGAAAGTGGGCCCCCCCCCTGAGGTCGGGAGGAGTGCACCCTAAGCCAGGCCTAAAAGGCGTCGGAAAGTGGGCCCCCTAAACCCCTGAGGTCGGGAGGAGTGCACCCTAAGCCAGGCCTAAAAGGCGTCGGAAAGTGGGCCCCCTGAGGTCGGGAGGAGTGCACCCTAAGCCAGGCCTAAACGGCGTCGGAAAGTGGGCCCCCTGAGGTCGGGAGGAGTGCACCCTAAGCCAGGCCTAAACGGCGTCGGAAAGTGGGCACCCTGAGGTCGGGAGGAGTGCACCCTAAGCCAGGCCTAAAAGGCGTCGGAAAGTGGGCCCCCTGAGGTCGGGAGGAGTGCACCCTAAGCCAGGCCTAAAAGGCGTCGGAAAGTGGGCCCCCTAAACCCCTGAGGTCGGGAGGAGTGCACCCTAAGCCAGGCCTAAAAGGCGTCGGAAAGTGGGCCCCCTGAGGTCGGGAGGAGTGCACCCTAAGCCAGGCCTAAAAGGCGTCGGAAAGTGGGCCCCCTAAACCCTGAGGTCGGGAGGAGTGCACCCTAAGCCAGGCCTAAAAGGCGTCGGAAAGTGGGCCCCCTGAGGTCGGGAGGAGTGCACCCTAAGCCAGGCCTAAAAGGCGTCGGAAAGTGGGCCCCCTGAGGTCGGGAGGAGTGCACCCTAAGCCAGGCCTAAAAGGCGTCGGAAAGTGGGCACCCTGAGGTCGGGAGGAGTGCACCCTAAGCCAGGCCTAAACGGCGTCGGAAAGTGGGCCCCCTAAACCCCTGAGGTCGGGAGGAGTGCACCCTAAGCCAGGCCTAAAAGGCGTCGGAAAGTGGGCCCCCTAAACCCCTGAGGTCGGGAGGAGTGCACCCTAAGCCAGGCCTAAAAGGCGTCGGAAAGTGGGCCCCCTGAGGTCGGGAGGAGTGCACCCTAAGCCAGGCCTAAAAGGCGTCGGAAAGTGGGCCCCCTGAGGTCGGGAGGAGTGCACCCTAAGCCAGGCCTAAAAGGCGTCGGAAAGTGGGCCCCCCCTGAGGTCGGGAGGAGTGCACCCTAAGCCAGGCCTAAACGGCGTCGGAAAGTGGGCCCCCTAAACCCCTGAGGTCGGGAGGAGTGCACCCTAAGCCAGGCCTAAAAGGCGTCGGAAAGTGGGCCCCCTAAACCCCTGAGGTCGGGAGGAGTGCACCCTAAGCCAGGCCTAAACGGCGTCGGAAAGTGGGCCCCCTGAGGTCGGGAGGAGTGCACCCTAAGCCAGGCCTAAAAGGCGTCGGAAAGTGGGCCCCCTAAACCCCTGAGGTCGGGAGGAGTGCACCCTAAGCCAGGCCTAAAAGGCGTCGGAAAGTGGGCCCCTAAACCCCTGAGGTCGGGAGGAGTGCACCCTAAGCCAGGCCTAAAAGGCGTCGGAAAGTGGGCCCCCTAAACCCCTGAGGTCGGGAGGAGTGCACCCTAAGCCAGGCCTAAAAGGCGTCGGAAAGTGGGCCCCCTGAGGTCGGGAGGAGTGCACCCTAAGCCAGGCCTAAAAGGCGTCGGAAAGTGGGCCCCCTGAGGTCGGGAGGAGTGCACCCTAAGCCAGGCCTAAAAGGCGTCGGAAAGTGGGCCCCCTAAACCCCTGAGGTCGGGAGGAGTGCACCCTAAGCCAGGCCTAAACGGCGTCGGAAAGTGGGCCCCCTAAACCCCTGAGGTCGGGAGGAGTGCACCCTAAGCCAGGCCTAAAGGCGTCGGAAAGTGGGCCCCCTGAGGTCGGGAGGAGTGCACCCTAAGCCAGGCCTAAAAGGCGTCGGAAAGTGGGCCCCCTAAACCCCTGAGGTCGGGAGGAGTGCACCCTAAGCCAGGCCTAAAAGGCGTCGGAAAGTGGGCCCCCTAAACCCCTGAGGTCGGGAGGAGTGCACCCTAAGCCAGGCCTAAAAGGCGTCGGAAAGTGGGCCCCCTGAGGTCGGGAGGAGTGCACCCTAAGCCAGGCCTAAAACGGCGTCGGAAAGTGGGCCCCCTAAACCCCTGAGGTCGGGAGGAGTGCACCCTACGCCAGGCCTAAAAGGCGTCGGAAAGTGGCCCCCTAAACCCCTGAGGTCGGGAGGAGTGCACCCTAAGCCAGGCCTAAAAGGCGTCGGAAAGTGGGCCCCCTAAACCCCTGAGGTCGGGAGGAGTGCACCCTAAGCCAGGCCTAAAAGGCGTCGGAAAGTGGGCCCCCTGAGGTCGGGAGGAGTGCACCCTAAGCCAGGCCTAAACGGCGTCGGAAAGTGGGCCCCCTAAACCCCTGAGGTCGGGAGGAGTGCACCCTAAGCCAGGCCTAAAAGGCGTCGGAAAGTGGGCCCCCTGAGGTCGGGAGGAGTGCACCCTAAGCCAGGCCTAAAAGGCGTCGGAAAGTGGGCCCCCTAAACCCCTGAGGTCGGGAGGAGTGCACCCTAAGCCAGGCCTAAAAGGCGTCGGAAAGTGGCCCCCTAAACCCCTGAGGTCGGGAGGAGTGCACCCTAAGCCAGGCCTAAAAGGCGTCGGAAAGTGGGCCCCCTGAGGTCGGGAGGAGTGCACCCTAAGCCAGGCCTAAAAGGCGTCGGAAAGTGGGCCCCCTAAACCCCTGAGGTCGGGAGGAGTGCACCCTAAGCCAGGCCTAAAAGGCGTCGGAAAGTGGGCCCCCTGAGGTCGGGAGGAGTGCACCCTAAGCCAGGCCTAAAAGGCGTCGGAAAGTGGGCCCCCTGAGGTCGGGAGGAGTGCACCCTAAGCCAGGCCTAAAGGCGTCGGAAAGTGGGCCCCCTAAACCCCTGAGGTCGGGAGGAGTGCACCCTAAGCCAGGCTTAAAGGCGTCGGAAAGTGGGCCCCCTAAACCCCTGAGGTCGGGAGGAGTGCACCCTAAGCCAGGCCTAAAAGGCGTCGGAAAGTGGTACCCCTGAGGTCGGGAGGAGTGCACCCTAAGCCAGGCCTAAAAGGCGTCGGAAAGTGGGCCCCCTAAACCCCTGAGGTCGGGAGGAGTGCACCCTAAGCCAGGCCTAAAAGGCGTCGGAAAGTGGGCCCCCTGAGGTCGGGAGGAGTGCACCCTAAGCCAGGCCTAAAAGGCGTCGGAAAGTGGGCCCCCTGAGGTCGGGAGGAGTGCACCCTAAGCCAGGCCTAAAAGGCGTCGGAAAGTGGGCCCCCTGAGGTCGGGAGGAGTGCACCCTAAGCCAGGCCTAAAAGGCGTCGGAAAGTGGGCCCCCTAAACCCCTGAGGTCGGGAGGAGTGCACCCTAAGCCAGGCCTAAAAGGCGTCGGAAAGTGGGCCCCCTAAACCCCTGAGGTCGGGAGGAGTGCACCCTAAGCCAGGCCTAAAAGGCGTCGGAAAGTGGGCCCCCTGAGGTCGGGAGGAGTGCACCCTAAGCCAGGCCTAAAAGGCGTCGGAAAGTGGGCCCCCTGAGGTCGGGAGGAGTGCACCCTAAGCCAGGCCTAAAAGGCGTCGGAAAGTGGGCCCCCTAAACCCCTGAGGTCGGGAGGAGTGCACCCTAAGCCAGGCCTAAAAGGCGTCGGAAAGTGGGCCCCCTGAGGTCGGGAGGAGTGCACCCTAAGCCAGGCCTAAAAGGCGTCGGAAAGTGGGCCCCCTGAGGTCGGGAGGAGTGCACCCTAAGCCAGGCCTAAAAGGCGTCGGAAAGTGGGCCCCCCTAAACTCCCTGAGGTCGGGAGGAGTGCACCCTAAGCCAGGCCTAAACGGCGTCGGAAAGTGGGCCCCTAAACCCCTGAGGTCGGGAGGAGTACACCCTAAGCCAGGCCTAAAAGGCGTCGGAAAGTGGGCCCCCTAACCCCTGAGGTCGGGAGGAGTGCACCCTAAGCCAGGCCTAAACGGCGTCGGAAAGTGGGCCCCTAAACCCCTGAGGTCGGGAGGAGTGCACCTAAGCCAGGCCTAAAAGGCGTCGGAAAGTGGGCCCCTGAGGTCGGGAGGAGTGCACCCTAAGCCAGGCCTAAAAAGGCGTCGGAAAGTGGGCCCCCTGAGGTCGGGAGGAGTGCACCCTAAGCCAGGCCTAAAAGGCGTCGGAAGTGGGCCCCCCTGAGGTCGGGAGGAGTGCACCCTAAGCCAGGCCTAAAAAGGCGTCGGAAAGTGGGCCCCCTAAACCCTGAGGTCGGGAGGAGTGCACCCTAAGCCAGGCCTAAAAGGCGTCGGAAAGTGGGCCCCCTAAACCCCTGAAGGCGGGAGGAGTGCACCCTAAGCCAGGCCTAAACGGCGTCGGAAAGTGGGCCCCCTAAACCCCTGAGGTCGGGAGGAGTGCACCCTAAGCCAGGCCTAAAAGGCGTCGGAAAGTGGCCCCTGAGGTCGGGAGGAGTGCACCCTAAGCCAGGCCTAAAAGGCGTCGGGGAAAGTGGGCCCCCTAACCTCCTGAGGGTCGGGAGGAGTGCACCCTAAAGCCAGGCCTAAACGGCGTCGGAAAGTGGGCCCCCTGAGGTCGGGAGGAGTGCACCCTAAGCCAGGCCTAAAAAGCGTCGGAAAGTGGGCCCCTGAGGTCGGGAGGGAGTGCACCCTAAGCCAGGCCTAAACGGCGTCGGAAAGTGGGCCCCCTAAACCCCTGAGGTCGGGAGGAGTGCACCTAAGCCAGGCCTAAACGGCGTCGGAAAGTGGGCCCCCTAAACCCCTGAGGTCGGGAGGAGTGCACCCTAAGCCAGGCCTAAACGGCGTCGGAAACTGTTGGCCCCCTGAGGTCGGGGAGGAGTGCACCCTAAGCCAGGCCTAAAAGGCGTCGGAAAGTGGGCCCCTGAGGTCGGAGGATGTGCACCCTAAGCCAGGCCTAAAAGGCGTCGGAAAGTGGGCCCCCTAAACCCCTGAGGTTCGGGAGGAGTGCACCCTATAGCCAGGCTAAAAGGCGTCGGAAAGTGGGCACCCTGAGGTCGGGAGGAGTGCACCCTAAGCCAGGCCTAAAAGGCGTCGGAAAGTGGGCCCCCTGAGGTCGGGAGGAGTGCACCCTAAGCCAGGCCTAAAAGGCGTCGGAAAGTGGGCCCCCCTAAACCCTGAGGTCGGGAGGAGTGCACCCTAAGCCAGGCCTAAACGGCGTCGGAAAGTGGGCCCCCTAAACCCCTAGGTCGGGAGGAGTGCACCCTAAGCCAGGCCTAAACGGCGTCGGAAAGTGGGCCCCCTAAACCCCTGAGGTCGGGAGGAGTGCAACCCTAAGCCAGGCCTAAACGGCGTCGGAAAGTGGGCCCCCTAAACCCCTGAGGTCGGGAGGAGTGCACACCTAAGCCAGGCCTAAAAGGCGGTCGGAAAGTGGTGGCCCCCTGAGGTCGGAGGAGTGCACCCTAAGCCAGGCCTAAAAAGGCGTCGGAAAGTGGGCCCCCTAACCCTGAGGTCGGGAGGAGTGCACCTAAGCCAGGCCTAAACGGCGTAGGAAAGTGGCCCCCTAAACCCTGAGGTCGGGAGGAGTGCACCCTAAGCAGGCCTAAAGGCGTCGGAAAGTGGGCCCCCTGAGGTCGGGAGGAGTGCACCCTAAGCCAGGCCTAAACGGCGTCGAAAAGTGGGCCCCCTAAACCCCTGAGGTCGGGAGGAGTGCACCCTAAGCCAGGCCTAAACGGCGTCGGAAAGTGGGCCCCCTGAGGTCGGGAGGAGTGCACCCTAAGCCAGGCCTAAAAGCGTCGGAAAGTGGGCCCCTAAACCTGAGGTCGGGAGGAGTGCACCCTAAGCCAGGCCTAAACGGCGTCGGGAAAGTGGGCCCCCTAAACCCCTGAGGTCGGGAGGAGTGCACCCTAAGCCAGGCCTAAAAGGCGTTGGAAAGTGGGCCCCTAAACCCCTGAGGTCGGGAGGAGTGCACCCTAAGCCAGGCCTAAAAGGCGTCGGAAAGTGGCCCCCCTAACCCCCTGAGGTCGGGAGGAGTGCACCCTAAGCCAGGCCTAAAAGGCGTCGGAAAGTGGCCCCCTAAACCCCTGAGGTCGGGAGGAGTGCACCCTAGCCAGGCCTAAAAGGCGTCGAAAGTGGGCCCCCTAAACCCCTGAGGTCGGGAGGAGTGCACCCTAAGCCAGGCCTAAAAGGCGTCGGAAAGTGGGCCCCCTAAACCCTGAGGTCGGGAGGAGTGCACCCTAAAGCCAGGCCTAAACGGCGGTCGGAAAGTGGGCCCCTAACCCTGAGGTCGGGAGGAGTGCACCCTAAGCCAGGCCTAAACGGCGTCGAAAGTGGGCCCCCTAAACCCCTGAGGTCGGGAGGAGTGCACCCTAAGCCAGGCCTAAAAGGCGTCGGAAGTGGGCCCCCTAAAACCCCTGAGGTCGGGAGGAGTGCACCCTAAGCCAGGCCTAAACGGCGTGCGGAAAGTGGGCCCCCTGAGGTCGGGAGGGAGTGCACCCAAGCCAGGCCTAAAAGGCGTCGGAAAGTGGGCCCCCTAAACCCCTGAGGTCGGGAGGAGTGCACCCTAAGCCAGGCCTAAAAGGCGTCGAAAGTGGGCCCCCTAAACCCCCTGAGGTCGGGAGGAGTGCACCCTAAGCCAGGCCTAAAAGGCGCTCGGAAATTGGGCCCCCTAAACCCCTGAGGTCAGGAGGAGTGCACCCTAAGCCAGGCCTAAAAGGCGTCGGAAAGTGGGCCCCCTAAAACCCCTGAGGTCGGGAGGAGTGCACCCTACGCCAGGCCTAAACGGCGTCGGAAAGTGGGCCCCCTAAACCCCTGAGGTCGGGAGGAGTGCACCCTAAGCCAGGCCTAAAAGGCGTCGGAAAGTGGGCCCCCTGAGGTCGGGAGGAGTGCACCCTAAGCCAGGCCTAAAAGGTCGTCGGAAAGTGGGCCCCCTGAGGTCGGGAGGAGTGCACCCTAAGCCAGGCCTAAAGGCGTCGAAAGTGGGCCCCCTGAGGTCGGGAGGAGTGCACCCTAAGCCAGGCCTAAAAGGCGTCGGAAAGTGGGCCCCCTGAGGTCGGGAGGAGTGCACCCTAAGCCAGGCCTAAAAGGCGTTGGAAAGTGGGCCCCCTAAACCCCTGAGGTCGGGAGGAGTGCACCCTAAGCAAGCCTAAAACGGCGTCGGAAAGTGGGCCCCTGAGGTCGGGAGGAGTGCACCCTAAGCCAGTTCTAAAAGGCGTCGGAAAGTGGGCCCCCTAAACCCCCTGAGGTCGGGAGGACTGTGCACCCTAAGCCAGGCCTAAAACGGCGTCGGAAAGTGGGCCCCCTAAACCCCTGAGGTCGGGAGGAGTGCACCCTAAGCCAGGCCTAAACGGCGTCGGAAAGTGGGCCCCTACCTGAGGTCGGGAGGAGTGCACCCTAAGCCAGGCCTAAACGGCGTCGGAAAGTGGGCCCCCTAAACCCCTGAGGTCGGGAGGAGTGCACCCTAAGCCAGGCCTAAAAGGCGTCGGAAAGTGGGCCCCCTAAACCCCTGAGGTCGGGAGGAGTGCACCCTAAGCCAGGCCTAAACGGCGTCGGAAAGTGGGCCCCCTAAAACCCCTGAGGTCGGGAGGAGTGCACCCTAAGCCAGGCCTAAAAGGCGTCGGAAAGTGGGCCCCTAAACCCCTGAGGTCGGGAGGAGTGCACCCTAAGCCAGGCCTAAAAGGCGTCGGAAAGTGGGGCCCCCTAAACCCATGAGGTCGGGAGGAGTGCACCCTAAGCCAGGCCTAAAAGGCGTCGGAAAGTGGGCCCCCTGAGGTCGGGAGGAGTGCACCCTAAGCCAGGCCTAAAAAGGGCGTCGGAAAGTGGGCCCCCTAAACCCCTGAGGTCGGGAGGAGTGCACCCTAAGCCAGGCCTAAACGGCGTCGGAAAGTGGGCCCCCTAAACCCTGAGGTCGGGAGGAGTGCACCCTAAGCCAGGCCTAAACGGCGTCGGAAAGTGGGCCCCTACCCTGAGGTCGGGAGGAGTGCACCCTAAGCCAGGCCTAAACGGCGTCGGAAAGTGGGCCCCCCTAAACCCCTGAGGTCGGGAGGGAGTGCACCCTAAGCCAGGCCTAAAACGGCGTCGGAAAGTGGGCCCTCCTGAGGTCGGGAGGAGTGCACCCTAAGCCAGGCCTAAAAGGCGTCGGAAAGTGGGCCCACTAAACCCCTGAGGTCGGGAGGAGTGCACCCTAAGCCAGCCTAAACGGCGTCGGGAAAGTGGGCCCCCTAAACCCCTGAGGTCGGGAGGAGTGCACCCTAAGCCAGGCCTAAAAAGGCGTCGAAAGTGGGCCCCTAAACCCTGAGGTCGGGAGGACGTGCACCCTAAGCCCAGGCCTAAAAGGCGTCGGAAAGTGGGCCCCCTAAACCCCTGAGGTCGGGAGGAGTGCACCCTAAGCCAGGCCTAAACGGCGTCGGAAAGTGGGCCCCCTAACCCCTGAGGTCGGGAGGAGTGCACCCTAAGCCAGGCCTAAAAGGTCGTCGGAAAGTGGGCCCCTCAAAACCCCTGAGGTCGGGAGGAGTGCACCCTAAGCCAGGCCTAAAAGGCGTCGGAAAGTGGGCCCCCTAAACCCCTGAGGGTCGGGAGGAGTGCACCGCTAAGCCAGGCCTAAAAGGCGTCGAAAGTGGGCCCCCTAAACCCCTGAGGTCGGGAGGAGTGCACCCTAAGCCAGGCCTAAAACGGCGTCGGAAAGTGGGCCCCCTAAACCCCTGAGGTCGGGAAGGAGTGCACCCTAAGCCAGGCCTAAACGGCGTCGGGAAAGTGGGCCCCCTAAACCCCTGAGGTCGGGAGGAGTGCACCCTAAGCCAGGCCTAAACGGCGTCGGAAAGTTGGCCCCCTAAACCCCTGAGGTCGGGAGGAGTGCACCCTAAGCCAGGCCTAAACGGCGTCGGAAAGTGGGCCCCCTAAACCCCTGAGGTCGGGAGGAGTGCACCCTAAGCCAGGCCTAAAGGCGTCGGAAAGTGGGCCCCCTAAACCCCTGAGGTCGGGAGGAGTGCACCCTAAGCCAGGCCTAAACGGCGTCGGAAAGTGGGCCCCCTAAACCCCTGAGGTCGGGGAGGAGTGCACCCTAAGCCAGGCCTAAACGGCGTCGGAAAGTGGGCCCCCTGAGGTCGGGAGGAGTGCACCCTAAGCCAGGCCTAAAAGGCGTCGGAAAGTGGGCCCCCTAAACCCCTGAGGTCGGGAGGAGTGCACCCTAAGCCAGGCCTAAAAGGCGTAGGAAAGTGGGCCCCCTAAACCCCTGAGGTCGGGAGGAGTGCACCCTAAGCCAGGCCATAAAGGCGTCGGAAAGTGGGCCCCCTAAACCCCTGATGTCGGAGGAGTGCACCCTAAGCCAGGCCTTAAAAGGCGTCGGAAAGTGGGCCCCCTAAACCCCTGAGGTCGGGAGGAGTGCACCCTAAGCCAGGCCTAAACGGCGTCGGAAAGTGGGCCCCCCTAAACCCCTGAGGTCGGGAGGAGTGCACCCTAAGCCAGGCCTAAAAGGCGTCGGAAAGTGGGCCCCCTGAGGTCGGGAGGAGTGCACCCTAAGCCAGGCCTAAAAGGCGTCGGAAAGTGGGCCCCCTAAACCCCTGAGGTCGGGAGGAGTGCACCCTAAGCCAGGCCTAAAAGGCGTCGGAAAGTGGGCCCACCCTGAGGTCGGGAGGAGTGCACCCTAAGCCAGGCCTAAAAGGCGTCGGAAAGTGGGCCCCCTTAACCCCTGAGGTCGGGAGGAGTGCACCCTAAGCCAGGCCTAAACGGCGTCGGAAAGTGGGCCCCCTAAAACCCTGAGGTCGGGAGGAGTGCACCCTAAGCCAGGCCTAAACGGCGTCGGAAAGTGGGCCCCCTAAACCCCTGAGGTCGGGAGGAGTGCACCCTAAGCCAGGCCTAAAAGGCGTCGGAAAGTGGGCCCCCTAAACCCCCTGAGGTCGGGAGGAGTGCACCCTAAGCCAGGCCTAAAAGGCGTCGGAAAGTGGGCCCCCTAAACCCCTGAGGTCGGGAGGAGTGCACCCTAAGCCAGGCCCTAAACGGCGTCGGAAAGTGGGCCCCCTAAACCCCTGAGGTCGGGAGGAGTGCACCCTAAGCCAGGCCTAAAAGGCGTCGGAAAGTGGGGCCCCCTAAACCCCTGAGGTCGGGAGGAGTGCACCCTAAGCCAGGCCTAAACGGCGTCGGAAAGTGGGCCCCCTAAACCCCTGAGGTCGGGAGGAGTGCACCCTAAGCCAGGCCTAAAAGGCGTCGGAAAGTGGGCCCCCTAAACCCCTGAGGTCGGGAGGAGTGCACCCTAAGCCAGCCAAAAAGGCGTCGGAAAGTGGGCCCCCTGAGGTCGGGAGGAGTGCACCCTAAGCCAGGCCTAAACGGCTTCGGAAAGTGGGCCCCCTAAACCCCTGAGGTCGGGAGGAGTGCACCCTAAGCCAGGCCTAAACGGCGTCGGAAAGTGGGCCCACTAAACCGCTGAGGTCGGGAGGAGTGCACCCTAAGCCAGGCCTAAACGGCGTCGGAAAGTGGGCCCCCCTAAACCCCTGAGGTCGGGAGGAGTGCACCCTAAGCCAGGCCTAAACGGCGTCGGAAAGTGGGCCCCCTAAACCCCTGAGGTCGGGAGGAGTGCACCCTAAGCCAGGCCTAAACGGCGTCGGAAAGTGGGCCCCCTGAGGTCGGGAGGAGTGCACCCTAAGCCAGGCCTAAAAGGCGTCGGAAAGTGGGCCCCCTAAACCCCTGAGGTCGGGAGGAGTGCACCCTAAGCCAGGCCTAAAAGGCGTCGGAAAGTGGGCCCCCTAAACCCTGAGGTCGGGAGGAGTGCACCCTAAGCCAGGCCTAAAAGGCGTCGGAAAGTGGGCCCCAACCCTGAGGTCGGGAGGAGTGCACCCTAAGCCAGGCCTAAACGGCGTCGGAAAGTGGGGCCCCCTAAACCCCTGAGGTCGGGAGGAGTGCACCCTAAGCCAGGCCTAAAAGGCGTCGGAAAGTGGGCCCCCTAAACCCCTGAGGTCGGGAGGAGTGCACCCTAAGCCAGGCCTAAAAGGCGTCGGAAAGTGGGCCCCCTAAACCCCTGAGGTCGGGAGGAGTGCACCCTAAGCCAGGCCTAAACGGCGTCGGAAAGTGGGCCCCTAAACCCTGAGGTCGGGAGGAGTGCACCCTAAGCCAGGCCTAACAGGCGTCGGAAAGTGGGCCCCCTGAGGTCGGGAGGAGTGCACCCTAAGCCAGGCCTAAAAGGCGTCGGAAAGTGGGCCCCCTAAACCCCTGAGGTCGGGAGGAGTGCACCCTAAGCCAGGCCTAAAAGGCGTCGGAAAGTGGGCCCCCTAAACCCCTGAGGTCGGGAGGAGTGCACCCTAAGCCAGGCCTAAAAGGCGTCGGAAAGTGGGCCCCCTGAGGTCTGAGGTCGGGGAGTGCACCCTAAGCCAGGCCTAAACGGCGTCGGAAAGTGGGCCCCCTAAACCCCTGAGGTCGGGAGGAGTGCACCCTAAGCCAGGCCTAAAAGGCAGTCGGAAAGTGGGCCCCCTGAGGTCGGGAGAGTGCACCCTAAGCCAGGCCTAAACGGCGTCGGAAAGTGGGCCCCTAAACCCCTGAGGTCTGGAGGAGTGCACCCTAAGCCAGGCCTAAACGGCGTGGAAAGTGGGCCCCCTAAACCCCTGAGGTCGGGAGGAGTGCACCCTAAGCCAGGCCTAAACAGCGTCGGAAAGTGGGCCCCCTGAGGTCGGGAGGAGTGCACCCTAAGCCAGGCCTAAAAGGCGTCGGAAAGTGGGCCCCCCTAAACCCCTGAGGTCGGGAGGAGTGCACCCTAAGCCAGGCCTAAACGGCGTCGGAAAGTGGGCCCCCTAAACCCCTGAGGTCGGGAGGAGTGCACCCTAAGCCAGGCCTAAACGGCGTCGGAAAGTGGGCCACCCTGAGGTCGGGAGGAGTGCACCCTAAGCCAGGCCTAAACGGCGTCGGAAAGTGGGCCCCCTAAACCCCTGAGGTCGGGAGGAGTGCACCCTAAGCCAGGCCTAACGGCGTCGGAAAGTGGGCCCCCTGAGGTCGGGAGGAGTGCACCCTAAGCCAGGCCTAAAAGGCGTCGGAAAGTGGGCCCCCTGAGGTCGGGAGGAGTGCACCCTAAGCCAGGCCTAAAAGGCGTCGGAAAGTGGGCCCCCTAAACCCCTGAGGTCGGGAGGAGTGCACCCTAAGCCAGGCCTAAAAGGCGTCGGAAAGTGGGCCCCCTGAGGTCGGGAGGAGTGCACCCTAAGCCAGGCCTAAAAGGCGTCGCAAAGTGGGCCCCCTAAACCCCTGAGGTCGGGAGGAGTGCACCCTAAGCCAGGCCTAAAAGGCGTCGGAAAGGGGGCCCCTGAGGTCGGGAGGAGTGCACCCTAAGCCAGGCCTAAAAGGCGTCGGAAAGTGGGCCCCCTGAGGTCGGGAGGAGTGCACCCTAAGCCAGGCCTAAAAGGCGTCGGAAAGTGGGCCCCCTAAACCCCTGAGGTCGGGAGGAGTGCACCCTAAGCCAGGCCTAACGGCGTCGAAAGTGGGCCCCCTAAAACCCCTGAGGTCGGGAGGAGTGCACCCTAAGCCAGGCCTAAACGGCGTCGGAAAGTGGGCCCCCTAAACCCCTGAGGTCGGGAGGAGTGCACCCTAAGCCAGGCCTAAACGGCGTCGGAAAGTGGGCCCCTAAACCCCTGAGGTCGGGAGGAGTGCACCCTAAGCCAGGCCTAAACGGCGTCGGAAAGTGGGCCCCCTGAGGTCGGGAGGAGTGCACCCTAAGCCAGGCCTAACGGCGTCGGAAAGTGGGCCCCCTAAACCCCTGAGGTCGGGAGGAGTGCACCCTAAGCCAGGCCTAAAAGGCGTCGGAAAGTGGGCCCCCTAAACCCCTGAGGTCGGGAGGAGTGCACCCTAAGCCAGGCCTAAAAGGCGTCGGAAAGTGTGCCCCCTAAACCCCTGAGGTCGGGAGGAGTGCACCCTAAGCCAGGCCTAAACGGCGTCGGAAAGTGGGCCCCCTAAACCCTGAGGTCGGGAGGAGTGCACCCTAAGCCAGGCCTAAACGGCGTGGAAAGTGGGCCCCGTAAACCCCTGAGGTCGGGAGGAGTGGCACCCTAAGACAGGCCTAAACGGCGTCGGAAAGTGGGCCCCCCCCTGAGGTCTGGAAGGAGTGGGCACCCTAAGCCAGGCCTAAACGGCGTCGGAAAGTGGGCCCTAAAACCCTGAGGTCGGGAGGAGTGCACACTAAGCCAGTCCTAAAAGGCGTCGGAAAAGTGGGGCCCCCTAAAACCCCTGAGGTCCGGGGAGGAGTGCACCCTAAGCCAGGCCTAAAAAGGCTTCGGAAAGTGGGCCCCCTAAACCCTGAGGTCGGGAGGAGTGCACCCTAAGCCAGGCCTAAAAGGCGTCGGAAAGTGGGCCCCCTAAACCCCTGAGGTCGGAGGAGTGCACCCTAAGCCAGGCCTAAAAGCGTCAGAAAGTGGGCCCCTGAGGTCGGGAGGAGTGCACCCTAAGCCAGGCCTAAAAAGGCGTCGGAAAGTGGGCCCCCTAAACCCCTGAGGTCGGGAGGAGTGCACCCTAAGCCAGGCCTAAAAGGCGTCGGAAAGTGGGCCCCCTAAACCCCTGAGGTCGGGAGGAGTGCACCCTAAGCCAGGCCTAAAAGGCGTCGGAAAGTGGGCCCCCTAAACCCCTGAGGTCGGGAGGAGTGCACCCTAAGCCAGGCCTAAAAGGCGTCGGAAAGTGGGCCCCCTAAACCCCTGAGGTCGGGAGGAGTGCACCCTAAGCCAGGCCTAATAGGCGTCGGAAAGTGGGCCCCCTAAACCCCTGAGGTCGGGAGGAGTGCACCCTAAGCCAGGCCTAAAAGGCGTCGGAAAGTGGGCCCCCTGAGGTCGGGAGGAGTGCACCCTAAGCCAGGCCTAAAAGGCGTCGGAAAGTGGGCCCCCTAAACCCCTGAGGTCGGGAGGAGTGCACCCTAAGCCAGGCCTAAAAGGCGTCGGAAAGTGGGCCCCACTAAACCCCTGAGGTCGGGAGGAGTGCACCCTAAGCCAGGCCTAAACGGCGTCGGAAAGTGGGCCCCTACCCTGAGGTCGGGAGGAGTGCACCCTAAGCCAGGCCTAAAAGGCGTCGGAAAGTGGGCCCCCTAAACCCCTGAGGTCGGGAGGAGTGCACCCTAAGCCAGGCCTAAAAGGCGTCGGAAAGTGGGCCCCCTGAGGTCGGGAGGAGTGCACCCTAAGCCAGGCCTAAAAGGCGTCGGAAAGTGGTACCCCTGAGGTCGGGAGGAGTGCACCCTAAGCCAGGCCTAAAAGGCGTCGGAAAGTGGGCCCCCTAAACCCCTGAGGTCGGGAGGAGTGCACCCTAAGCCAGGCCTAAAGGGCGTCGGAAAGTGGGCCCCCTAAAACCCTGAGGTCGGGAGGAGTGCACCCTAAGCCAGGCCTAAAAGGCGTCGGAAAGTGGGCCCCCTAAACCCCTGAGGTCGGGAGGAGTGCACCCTAAGCCAGGCCTAAAAGGCGTCGGAAAGTGGGCCCCCTAAACCCCTGAGATCGGAGGAGTGCACCCTAAGCCAGGCCTAAACGGCGTCGGAAAGTGGGCCCCTAAACCCCTGAGGTCGGGAGGAGTGCACCCTAAGCCAGGCCTAAACGGCGTCGGAAAGTGGGCCCCCTAAACCCCTGAGGTCGGGAGGAGTGCACCCTAAGCCAGGCCTAAAAGGCGTCGGAAAGTGGGCCCCCTAAACCCCTGAGGTCGGGAGGAGTGCACCCTAAGCCAGGCCTAAAAGGCGTCGGAAAGTGGGCCCCCTAAACCCTGAGGTCGGGAGGAGTGCACCCTAAGCCAGGCCTAAAAGGCGTCGGAAAGTGGGCCCCCTAAACCCCTGAGGTCGGGAGGTGTGCACCCTAAGCCAGGCCTAAAAGGCGTCGGAAAAGTGGGCCCCCTAAACCCCTGAGGTCGGGAGGAGTGCACCCTAAGCCAGGCCTAAAAGGCGTCGGAAAGTGGGCCCCCTAAACCCCTGAGGTCGGGAGGAGTGCACCCTAAGCCAGGCCTAAAAGGCGTCGGAAAGTGGGCCCCCTGAGGTCGGGAGGAGTGCACCCTAAGCCAGGCCTAAACGGCGTCGGAAAGTGGGCCCCCTAAACCCCTGAGGTCGGGAGGAGTGCACCCTAAGCCAGGCCTAAAAGGCGTCGGAAAGTGGGCCCCCTGAGGTCGGGAGGAGTGCACCCTAAGCCAGGCCTAAAAGGCGTCGGAAAGTGGGCCCCCTAAACCCTGACGTCGGGAGGAGTGCACCCTAAGCCAGGCCTAAAAGGCGTCGGAAAGTGGGCCCCCTGAGGTCGGGAGGAGTGCACCCTAAGCCAGGCCTAAAAGGCGTCGGAAAGTGGGCCCCCTAACCCTGAGGTCGGGAGGAGTGCACCCTAAGCCAGGCCTAAACGGCGTCGGAAAGTGGGCCCCCTAAACCCCTGAGGTCGGGAGGAGTGCACCCTAAGCCAGGCCTAAAAGGCGTCGGAAAGTGGGCCCCCTAAACCCTGAGGTCGGGAGGAGTGCACCCTAAGCCAGGCCTAAACGGCGTCGGAAAGTGGGCCCCCTAAACCCTGAGGTCGGGAGGAGTGCACCCTAAGCCAGGCCTAAAAGGCGTCGGAAAGTGGGCCCCTACCTGAGGTCGGGAGGAGTGCACCCTAAGCCAGGCCTAAAAGGCGTCGGAAAGTGGGCCCCCTAAACCCCTGAGGTCGGGAGGAGTGCACCCTAAGCCAGGCCTAAACGGCGTCGGAAAGTGGGCCCCCTGAGGTCGGGAGGAGTGCACCCTAAGCCAGGCCTAAAAGGCGTCGGAAAGTGGGCCCCCTAAACCCTGAGGTCTGGAGGAGTGCACCCTAAGCCAGGCCTAAAAGGCGTCGGAAAGTGGGCCCCCTGAGGTCGGGAGGAGTGCACCCAAAGCCAGGCCTAAAGGCGTCGGAAAGTGGGCCCCCTGAGGTCGGGAGGAGTGCACCCTAAGCCAGGCCTAAAAGGCGTCGGAAAGTGGGCCCCCTGAGGTCGGGAGGAGTGCACCCTAAGCCAGGCCTAAAAGGCGTCGGGAAAGTGGGCCCCCTGAGGTCGGGAGGAGTGCACCCTAAGCCAGGCCTAAAAGGCGTCGGAAAGTGGGCCCCCTGAGGTCGGGAGGAGTGCACCCTAAGCCAGGCCTAAAAGGCGTCGGAAAGTGGGCCCCCTGAGGTCGGGAGGAGTGCACCCTAAGCCAGGCCTAAAAGGCGTCGGAAAGTGGGCCCCTGAGGTCGGGAGGAGTGCACCCTAAGCCAGGCCTAAAAGGCGTCGGAAAGTGGGCCCCCTGAGGTCGGGAGGAGTGCACCCTAAGCCAGGCCTAAAAGGCGTCGGAAAGTGGGCCCCCTGAGGTCGGGAGGAGTGCACCCTAAGCCAGGCCTAAAAGGCGTCGGAAAGTGGGCCCCCTAAACCCCTGAGGTCGGGAGGAGTGCACCCTAAGCCAGGCCTAAACGGCGTCGGAAAGTGGGCCCCCTGAGGTCGGGAGGAGTGCACCCTAAGCCAGGCCTAAAAGGCGTCGGAAAGTGGGCCCCCTGAGGTCGGGAGGAGTGCACCCTAAGCCAGGCCTAAACGGCGTCGGAAAGTGGGCCCCCTAAACCCCTGAGGTCGGGAGGAGTGCACCCTAAGCCAGGCCTAAAAGGCGTCGGAAAGTGGGCCCCCTAAACCCTGAGGTCGGGAGGAGTGCACCCTAAGCCAGGCCTAAACGGCGTCGGAAAGTGGGCCCCCTAAACCCCTGAGGTCGGGAGGAGTGCACCCTAAGCCAGGCCTAAAAGGCGTCGGAAAGTGGGCCCCCTAAACCCCTGAGGTCGGGAGGAGTGCACCCTAAGCCAGGCCTAAAAGGCGTCGGAAAGTGGGGCCCCCTGAGGTCGGGAGGAGTGCACCCTAAGCCAGGCCTAAAAGGCGTCGGAAAGTGGGCCCCTACCCTGAGGTCGGGAGGAGTGCACCCTAAGCCAGGCCTAAAAGGCGTCGGAAAGTGGGCCCCCTAAACCCCTGAGGTCGGGAGGAGTGCACCCTAAGCCAGGCCTAAAAGGCGTCGGAAAGTGGGCCCCCTAAACCCCTGAGGTCGGGAGGAGTGCACCCTAAGCCAGGCCTAAAAGGCGTCGGAAAGTGGGCCCCAGCCCTGAGGTCGGGAGGAGTGCACCCTAAGCCAGGCCTAAAAGGCGTCAGAAAGTGGGCCCCCTAAACCCCTGAGGTCGGGAGGAGTGCACCCTAAGCCAGGCCTAAAAGGCGTCGGAAAGTGGGCCCCCTGAGGTCGGGAGGAGTGCACCCTAAGCCAGGCCTAAACGGCGTCGGAAAGTGGGCCCCCTAAACCCCTGAGGTCGGGAGGAGTGCACCCTAAGCCAGGCCTAAAAGGCGTCGGAAAGTGGGCCCCCTAAACCCCTGAGGTCGGGAGGAGTGCACCCTAAGCCAGGCCTAAAAGGCGTCGGAAAGTGGGCCCCCTAACCCCTGAGGTCGGGAGGAGTGCACCCTAAGCCAGGCCTAAACGGCGTCGGAAAGTGGGCCCCCTAAACCCCTGAGGTCGGGAGGAGTGCACCCTAAGCCAGGCCTAAAAGGCGTCGGAAAGTGGGCCCCCCTGAGGTCGGGAGGAGTGCACCCTAAGCCAGGCCTAAACGGCGTCGGAAAGTGGGCCCCCTAAACCCCTGAGGTCGGGAGGAGTGCACCCTAAGCCAGGCCTAAAAGGCGTCGGAAAGTGGGCCCCCTAAACCCCTGAGGTCGGGAGGAGTGCACCCTAAGCCAGGCCTAAACGGCGTCGGAAAGTGGGCCCAACCCTGAGGTCGGGAGGAGTGCACCCTAAGCCAGGCCTAAACGGCGTCGGAAAGTGGGCCCCCTAAACCCCTGAGGTCGGGAGGAGTGCACCCTAAGCCAGGCCTAAAAGGCGTCGGAAAGTGGGCCCCCTAAACCCCTGAGGTCGGGAGGAGTGCACCCTAAGCCAGGCCTAAAAGGCGTCGGAAAGTGGGCCCCCTAAACCCCTGAGGTCGGGAGGAGTGCACCCTAAGCCAGGCCTAAAAGGCGTCGGAAAGTGGGCCCCCTGAGGTCGGGAGGAGTGCACCCTAAGCCAGGCCTAAAAGCGTCGGAAAGTGGGCCCCCTAAACCCCTGAGGTCGGGAGGAGTGCACCCTAAGCCAGGCCTAAAAGGCGTCGGAAAGTGGGCCCCCTGAGGTCGGGAGGAGTGCACCCTAAGCCAGGCCTAAAAGGCGTCGGAAAGTGGGCCCCCTAAACCCCTGAGGTCGGGAGGAGTGCACCCTAAGCCAGGCCTAAAAGGCGTCGGAAAGTGGGGCCCCTGAGGTCGGGAGGAGTGCACCCTAAGCCAGGCCTAAAAGGCGTCGGAAAGTGGGCCCCCTGAGGTCGGGAGGAGTGCACCCTAAGCCAGGCCTAAAAGGCGTCGGAAAGTGGGCCCCCTAAACCCCATGAGGTCGGGAGGAGTGCACCCTAAGCCAGGCCTAAAAGGCGTCGGAAAGTGGGCCCCCTAAAACCCTGAGGTCGGGAGGAGTGCACCCTAAGCCAGGCCTAAACGGCGTCGGAAAGTGGGCCCCCTGAGGTCGGGAGGAGTGCACCCTAAGCCAGGCCTAAAAGGCGTCGGAAAGTGGGCCCCCTGAGGTCGGGAGGAGTGCACCCTAAGCCAGGCCTAAAAGGCGTCGGAAAGTGGGCCCCCTAAACCCCTGAGGTCGGGAGGAGTGCACCCTAAGCCAGGCCTAAACGGCGTCGGAAAGTGGGCCCCCTGAGGTCGGGAGGAGTGCACCCTAAGCCAGGCCTAAAAGGCGTCGGAAAGTGGGCCCCCTAAACCCCTGAGGTCGGGAGGAGTGCACCCTAAGCCAGGCCTAAAAGGCGTCGGAAAGTGGGCCCCCTAAACCCCTGAGGTCGGGAGGAGTGCACCCTAAGCCAGGCCTAAAAGGCGTCGGAAAGTGGGCCCCCTGAGGTCGGGAGGAGTGCACCCTAAGCCAGGCCTAAAAGGCGTCGGAAAGTGGGCCCCCTAAACCCCTGAGGTCGGGAGGAGTGCACCCTAAGCCAGGCCTAAAAGGCGTCGGAAAGTGGGCCCCCCTGAGGTCGGGAGGAGTGCACCCTAAGCCAGGCCTAAACGGCGTCGGAAAGTGGGCCCCCTAAACCCTGAGGTCGGGAGGAGTGCACCCTAAACCAGGCCTAAAAGGCGTCGGAAAGTGGGCCCCTAAACCCCTGAGGTCGGGAGGAGTGCACCCTAAGCCAGGCCTAAAAGGCGTCGGAAAGTGGGCCCCCTAAACCCCTGAGGTCGGGAGGAGTGCACCCTAAGCCAGGCCTAAAAGGCGTCGGAAAGTGGGCCCCCCTGAGGTCGGGAGGAGTGCACCCTAAGCCAGGCCTAAAAGGCGTCGGAAAGTGGGCCCCCTAAACCCCTGAGGTCGGGAGGAGTGCACCCTAAGCCAGGCCTAAAAGGCGTCGGAAAGTGGGCCCCCTAAACCCCTGAGGTCGGGAGGAGTGCACCCTAAGCCAGGCCTAAACGGCGTCGGAAAGTGGGCCCCCTAAACCCCTGAGGGCGGGAGGAGGTGCACCCTAAGCCAGGCCTAAAAGGCGTCGGAAAGTGGGCCCCCTGAGGTCGGGAGGAGTGCACCCTAAGCCAGGCCTAAAAGGCGTCGGAAAGTGGGCCCCTACCCTGAGGTCGGGAGGAGTGCACCCTAAGCCAGGCCTAAAAGGCGTCGGAAAGTGGGCCCCTAAACCCCTGAGGTCGGGAGGAGTGCACCCTAAGCCAGGCCTAAACGGCGTCGGAAAGTGGGCCCCCTGAGGTCGGGAGGAGTGCACCCTAAGCCAGGCCTAAAAGGCGTCGGAAAGTGGGCCCCCTAAACCCTTGAGGTCGGGAGGAGTGCACCCTAAGCCAGGCCTAAACGGCGTCGGAAAGTGGGCCCCCTAAACCCTGAGGTCGGGAGGAGTGCACCCTAAGCCAGGCCTAAAAGGCGTCGGAAAGTGGGCCCCCTGAGGTCGGGAGGAGTGCACCCTAAGCCAGGCCTAAAAGGCGTCGGAAAGTGGGCCCCTACCCTGAGGTCGGGAGGAGTGCACCCTAAGCCAGGCCTAAAAGGCGTCGGAAAGTGGGCCCCCTAACCCCTGAGGTCGGGAGGAGTGCACCCTAAGCCAGGCCTAAAAGGCGTCGGAAAGTGGGCCCCCTGAGGTCGGGAGGAGTGCACCCTAAGCCAGGCCTAAACGGCGTCGGAAAGTGGGCCCCCTAAACCCCTGAGGTCGGGAGGAGTGCACCCTAAGCCAGGCCTAAAAGGCGTCGGAAAGTGGGCCCCCTAAACCCCTGAGGTCGGGAGGAGTGCACCCTAAGCCAGGCCTAAACGGCGTCGGAAAGTGGGCCCCTACCTGAGGTCGGGAGGAGTGCACCCTAAGCCAGGCCTAAAAGGCGTCGGAAAGTGGGCCCCCTGAGGTCGGGAGGAGTGCACCCTAAGCCAGGCCTAAAAGGCGTCGGAAAGTGGGCCCCCCTGAGGTCGGGAGGAGTGCACCCTAAGCCAGGCCTAAAACGTGTCGGAAAGTGGGCCCCCTAAACCCTGAGGTCGGGAGGAGTGCACCCTAAGCCAGGCCTAAAAGGCGTCGGAAAGTGGGCCCCCTAAACCCTGAGGTCGGGAGGAGTGCACCCTAAGCCAGGCCTAAAAGGCGTCGGAAAGTGGGCCCCCTGAGGTCGGGAGGAGTGCACCCTAAGCCAGGCCTAAACGGCGTCGGAAAGTGGGCCCCCCTAAACCCCTGAGGTCGGGAGGAGTGCACCCTAAGCCAGGCCTAAACGGCGTCGGAAAGTGGGCCCCCTGAGGTCGGGAGGAGTGCACCCTAAGCCAGGCCTAAACGGCGTCGGAAAGTGGGCCCCTAAACCCTGAGGTCGGGAGGAGTGCACCCTAAGCCAGGCCTAAACGGCGTCGGAAAGTGGGCCCCTGAGGTCGGGAGGAGTGCACCCTAAGCCAGGCCTAAACGGCGTCGGAAAGTGGGCCCCCTAAACCCCTGAGGTCGGGAGGAGTGCACCCTAAGCCAGGCCTAAAAGGCGTCGGAAAGTGGGCCCCCTAAACCCCTGAGGTCGGGAGGAGTGCACCCTAAGCCAGGCCTAAAAGGCGTCGGAAAGTGGGCCCCCTGAGGTCGGGAGGAGTGCACCCTAAGCCAGGCCTAAAAGGCGTCGGAAAGTGGGCCCCCTAACCCCTGAGGTCGGGAGGAGTGCACCCTAAGCCAGGCCTAAAAGGCGTCGGAAAGTGGGCCCCCTGAGGTCGGGAGGAGTGCACCCTAAGCCAGGCCTAAAAGGCGTCGGAAAGTGGGCCCCTAAACCCTGAGGTCGGGAGGAGTGCACCCTAAGCCAGGCCTAAAAGGTGTCGGAAAGTGGGCCCCCTAAACCCCTGAGGTCGGGAGGAGTGCACCCTAAGCCAGGCCTAGAACGGCGTCGGAAAGTGGGCCCCCTAAACCCTGAGGTCGGGAGGAGTGCACCCTAAGCCAGGCCTAAAAGGCGTCGGAAAGTGGGCCCCTACCTGAGGTCGGGAGGAGTGCACCCTAAGCCAGGCCTAAAAGGCGTCGGAAAGTGGGCCCCCTAAACCCCTGAGGTCGGGAGGAGTGCACCCTAAGCCAGGCCTAAACGGCGTCGGAAAGTGGGCCCCCTAAACCCTGAGGTCGGGAGGAGTGCACCCTAAGCCAGGCCTAAAAGGCGTCGGATAGTGGGCCCCTAACCCCTGAGGTCGGGAGGAGTGCACCCTAAGCCAGGCCTAAAAGGCGTCGGAAAGTGGGCCCCCTAAACCCCTGAGGTCGGGAGGAGTGCACCCTAAGCCAGGCCTAAACGGCGTCGGAAAGTGGGCCCCCTAAACCCCTGAGGTCGGGAGGAGTGCACCCTAAGCCAGGCCTAAAAGGCGTCGGAAAGTGGGCCCCCTAACCCTGAGGTCGGGAGGAGTGCACCCTAAGCCAGGCCTAAACGGCGTCGGAAAGTGGGCCCCCTGAGGTCGGGAGGAGTGCACCCTAAGCCAGGCCTAAAAGGCGTCGGAAAGTGGGCCCCCTAAACCCCTGAGGTCGGGAGGAGTGCACCCTAAGCCAGGCCTAAACGGCGTCGGAAAGTGGGCCCCCTAAACCCCTGAGGTCGGGAGGAGTGCACCCTAAGCCAGGCCTAAACGGCGTCGGAAAGTGGGCCCCCTAAACCCTGAGGTCGGGAGGAGTGCACCCTAAGCCAGGCCTAAAAGGCGTCGGAAAGTGGGCCCCCTGAGGTCGGGAGGAGTGCACCCTAAGCCAGGCCTAAAAGGCGTCGGAAAGTGGGCCCCCTAAACCCCTGAGGTCGGGAGGAGTGCACCCTAAGCCAGGCCTAAAAGGCGTCGGAAAGTGGGCCCCCTAAACCCCTGAGGTCGGGAGGAGTGCACCCTAAGCCAGGCCTAAAAGGCGTCGGAAAGTGGGCCCCCTAAACCCCTGAGGTCGGGAGGAGTGCACCCTAAGCCAGGCCTAAAAGGCGTCGGAAAGTGGGCCCCCTGAGGTCGGGAGGAGTGCACCCTAAGCCAGGCCTAAACGGCGTCGGAAAGTGGGCCCCATTAACCCCTGAGGTCGGGAGGAGTGCACCCTAAGCCAGGCCTAAAAGGCGTCGGAAAGTGGGGCCCCCTGAGGTCGGGAGGAGTGCACCCTAAGCCAGGCCTAAAAAGGCGTCGGAAAGTGGGCCCTCCTGAGGTCGGGAGGAGTGCACCCTAAGCCAGGCCTAAACGGCGTCGGAAAGGGGGCCCCTGAGGTCGGGAGGAGTGCACCCTAAGCCAGGCCTAAAAGCGTCGGAAAGTGGGCCCCCTAACCTGAGGTCGGGAGGAGTGCACCCTAAGCCAGGCCTAAACGGCGTCGGAAAGTGGGCCCAACCCCTGAGGTCGGGAGGAGTGCACCCTAAGCCAGGCCTAAACGGCGTCGGAAAGTGGGCCCCTACTGAGGTCGGGAGGAGTGCACCCTAAGCCAGGCCTAAACGGCGTCGGAAAGTGGGCCCCCTAAAACACCTCAGGTCGGAAGGAGTGCACCCTAAGCCAGGCCTAAAAGGCGTCGGAAAGTGGGCCCCCTGAGGTCGGGAGGAGTGCACCCTAAGCCAGGCCTAAACGGCGTCGGAAAGTGGGCCCCCTGAGGTCGGGAGGAGTGCACCCTAAGCAGGCCTAAAAGGTCGTCGGAAAGTGGGCCCCCCTGAGGTCGGGAGGAGTGCACCCTAAGCCAGGCCTAAAAGGCGTCGAAAAGTGGGCCCCTGAGGTCGGGAGGAGTGCACCCTAAGCCAGGCCTAAACGGCGTCGGAAAGTGGGCCCCCTAAACCCCTGAGGTCGGGAGGAGTGCACCCTAAGCCAGGCCTAAACGGCGTCGGAAAGTGGGACCCCCTGAGGTCGGGAGGAGTGCACCCTAAGCCAGGCCTAAACGGCGTCGGAAAGTGGGCCCCTAAACCCTGAGGTCGGGAGGAGTGCACCCCTAAGCCAGGCCTAAAAGGCGTCGGAAAGTGGGCCCCTGAGGTCGGGAGGAGTTGCACCCTAAGCCAGGCCTAAACGGCGTCGGAAAGTGGGCCCCCTGAGGTAGGGAGGAGTGCAACCCTAAGCCAGGCCTAAAAGGCGTCGGAAAGTGGGCCCCCTAACCCCTGAGGTCGGGAGGAGTGCACCCTAAGCCAGGCCTAAAAGGCGTCGGAAAGTGGGCCCCCTAAACCCCTGAGGTCGGGAGGAGTGCACCCTAAGCCAGGCCTAAAAGGCGTCGGAAAGTGGGCCCCCTAAAACCCTGAGGTCGGGAGGAGTGCACCCTAAGCCAGGCCTAAAAGGCGTCGGAAAGTGGGCCCCCTGAGGTCGGGAGGAGTGCACCCTAAGCCAGGCCTAAAAGGCGTCGGAAAGTGGGCCCCCTAAACCCCTGAGGTCGGGAGGAGTGCACCCTAAGCCAGGCCTAAAAGGCGTCGGAAAGTGGGCCCCCAATGCTGAGGTCGGGAGGAGTGCACCCTAAGCCAGGCCTAAAAGGCGTCGGAAAGTGGGCCCCCTAAACCCTGAGGTAGGGAGGAGTGCACCCTAAGCCAGGCCTAAAAGGCGTCGGAAAGTGGGCCCCCTAAACCCCTGAGGTCGGGAGGAGTGCACCCTAAGCCAGGCCTAAAAGGCGTCGGAAAGTGGGCCCACTGAGGTCGGGAGGAGTGCACCCTAAGCCAGGCCTAAAAGGCGTCGGAAAGTGGGCCCCCTAAACCCCTGAGGTCGGGAGGAGTGCACCCTAAGCCAGGCCTAAAAGGCGTCGGAAAGTGGGCCCCTAAACCCCTGAGGTCGGGAGGAGTGCACCCTAAGCCAGGCCTAAAAGGCGTCGGAAAGTGGGCCCCCTAAACCCCTGAGGTCGGGAGGAGTGCACCCTAAGCCAGGCCTAAAAGGCGTCGTAAAGTGGGCCCCCTGAGGTCGGGAGGAGTGCACCCTAAGCCAGGCCTAAACGGCGTCGGAAAGTGGGCCCCCTAAACCCCTGAGGTCGGGAGGAGTGCACCCTAAGCCAGGCCTAAAAGGCGTCGGAAAGTGGGCCCCCTGAGGTCGGGAGGAGTGCACCCTAAGCCAGGCCTAAAAGGCGTCGGAAAGTGGGCCCCCTAAACCCCTGAGGTCGGGAGGAGTGCACCCTAAGCCAGGCCTAAACGGCGTCGGAAAGTGGGCCCCCTGAGGTCGGGAGGAGTGCACCCTAAGCCAGGCCTAAACGGCGTCGGAAAGTGGGCCCCCTAAACCCCTGAGGTCGGGAGGAGTGCACCCTAAGCCAGGCCTAAACGGCGTCGGAAAGTGGGCCCCCTAAACCCCTGAGGTCGGGAGGAGTGCACCCTAAGCCAGGCCTAAAAGGCGTCGGAAAGTGGGCCCCTAAACCCCTGAGGTCGGGAGGAGTGCACCCTAAGCCAGGCCTAAAAGGCGTCGGAAAGTGGGCCCCCTAAACCCCTGAGGGTCGGGAGGAGTGCACCCTAAGCCAGGCCTAAAAGGGCGTCGGAAAGTGGGCCCCCTAAAACCCCTGAGGTCGGGAGGAGTGCACCCTAAGACAGGCCTAAAACGGCGTCGGAAAGTGGGCCCCCCTAAACCCCTGAGGTCGGGAGGAGTGCACCTAAGCCAGTCCTAAACGGCGTCGGAAAGTGGGCCCCCTAAACCCCTGAGGTCGGGAGGAGTGCACCCTAAGCCAGGCCTAAACGGCGTCGGAAAGTGGGCCCCCTAAACCCCTGAGGTCGGGAGGAGTGCACCCTAAGCCAGGCCTAAACGGCGTCGGAAAGTGGAGCCCCCTAAAACCCCTGAGGTCGGGAGGAGTGCACCCTAAGCCAGGCCTAAACGGCGTCGGAAAGTGGGCCCCCTAAACCCCTGAGGTCGGGAGGAGTGCACCCTAAGCCAGGCCTAAAAGGCGTCGGAAAGTGGGCCCCTGAACCCCCTGAGGTCGGGAGGAGTGCACCCTAAGCCAGGCCTAACGGCGTCGGAAAAGTGGGACCCCCTAAACCCCTGAGGTCGGGAGGAGTGCACCCTAAGCCAGGCCTAAAGGCGTCGGAAAGTGGGCCCCCTAAACCCCTGAGGTCGGGAGGAGGTGCACCCTAAGCCAGGCCTAAAAGGCGTCGGAAAGTAGGGCCCCCTAAACCCCTGAGGTCGGGAGGAGTGCACCCTAAGCCAGGCCTAAAAGGCGTCGGAAAGTGGGCCCCTGAGGTCGGGAGGAGTGCACCCTAAGCCAGGCCTAAAAGGCGTCGGAAAGTGGGCCCCCTAAACCCCTGAGGTCGGGAGGAGTGCACCCTAAGCCAGGCCTAAAAGGCGTCGGAAAGTGGGCCCCCTAAACCCCTGAGGTCGGGAGGAGTGCACCCTAAGCCAGGCCTAAACGGCGTCGGAAAGTGGGCCCCCTAAACCCTGAGGTCGGGAGGAGTGCACCCTAAGCCAGGCCTAAACGGCGTCGGAAAGTGGGCCCCCTGAGGTCGGGAGGAGTGCACCCTAAGCCAGGCCTAAAAGGCGTCGGAAAGTGGGCCCCCTAAACCCCTGAGGTCGGGAGGAGTGCACCCTAAGCCAGGCCTAAAAGGCGTCGGAAAGTGGGCCCCCTGAGGTCGGGAGGAGTGCACCCTAAGCCAGGCCTAAAACGGCGTCGGAAAGTGGGCCCACCCTAAAACCCTGAGGTCGGGAAGGAGTGCACCCTAAGCCAGGCCTAAACGGCGTCGGAAAGTGGGCCCCCTGATGGTCGGGAGGAGTGCACCCTAAGCCAGGCCTAAAAGGCGTCGGAAAGTGGGCCCCCTGAGGTCGGGAGGAGTGCACCCTAAGCCAGGCCTAAACGGCGTCGGAAAGTGGGCCCCCTGAGGTCGGGAGGAGTGCACCCTAAGCCAGGCTAAAAGGCGTCGGAAAGTTGGCCACCTGAGGTCGGGAGGAGTGCACCCTAAGCCAGGCCTAAAAGGCGTCGGAAAGTGGGCCCCTAAACCCCTGAGGTCGGGAGGAGTGCACCCTATAGCCAGGCCTAAACGGCGTCGGAAAGTGGCCCCCTAAACCACCTGAGGTCGGGAGGAGTGCACCCTAAGCCAGGCCTAAAAGGGCGTCGGAAAGTGGGCCCCCTAAACCCCTGAGTGTCGGGAGGAGTGCACCCTAAGCCAGGCCTAAAAGGCGTCGGAAAGTGGGCCCCCTGAGGTCGGGAGGAGTGCACCCTAAGCCAGGCCTAAAGGCGTCGGAAAGTGGGCCCCCTAAACCCCTGAGGTCGGGAGGAGTGCACCCTAAGCCAGGCCTAAAAGGCGTCGGAAAGTGGGCCCCCTAAACCCCTGAGATCGGAAGAGTGCAACCCTAAGCCAGGCCTAAAAAGGCGTCGGAAAGTGGGCCCCCTAAACCCCTGAGGTCGGGAGGAGTGCACCCTAAGCCAGGCCTAAAAGGCGTCGGAAAGTGGGCCCCCTAAACCCCTGAGGTCGGGAGGAGTGCACCCTAAGCCAGGCCTAAACGGCGTCGGAAAGTGGGCCCCCTAAACCCCTGAGGTCGGGAGGAGTGCACCCTAAGCCAGGCCTAAAGGCGTCGGAAAGTGGGCCCCCTGAGGTCGGGAGGAGTGCACCCTAAGCCAGGCCTAAAAGGCGTCGGAAAGTGGGCCCCCTAAACCCCTGAGGTCGGGAGGAGTGCACCCTAAGCCAGGCCTAAACTGGCGTCGGAAAGTGGGCCCCCTAAACCCCTGAGGTCGGAGAGGAGTGCACCCTAATCCAGGCCTAAAAGGCGTCGTGAAAGTGGGCCCCCTGAGGTCGGAGGAGTGCACCCTAAGCCAGGCCTAACGGCGTCGGAAAGTGGGCCCCCTGAGGTCGGGAGGAGTGCACCCTAAGCCAGGCCTAAAAGGCGTCGGAAAGTGGGCCCCTGAGGTCGGGAGGATGTGCACCCTAAGCCAGGCCTAAAAGGCGTCGGAAAAGTGGGCCCCCTTGAGGTCGGAGGGAGTGCACCTCTAAAGCCAGGCCTAAAAGGCGTCGGAAAGTGGAGCCCCCTGAGGTCGGAGGAGTGCACCCTAAGCCAGGCCTAAAAGGTCGTCGGAAAGTGGGCCCCCTGAGGTCGGGAGGAGTGCACCCTAAGCCAGTTCCTAAACGGCGTCGGAAAGTGGGCCCCCCTGATGTAGGGAGGAGTGCACCCTAAGCCAGGCCTAAAAGGCGTCGGAAAGTGGGCCCCCTAAACCCCTGAGGTCGGGAGGAGTGCACCCTAAGCCAGGCCTAAAAGGCGTCGGAAAGTGGGCCCCCCTAAACCCCTGAGGTCGGGAGGAGTGCACCCTAAGCCAGGCCTAAAAGGCGTCGGAAAGTGGGCCCCCTAAACCCCTGAGGTCGGGAGGAGTGCACCCTAAGCCAGGCCTAAAAGGCGTCGGAAAGTGGGCCCCCTAAACCCCTGAGGTCGGGAGGAGTGCACCCTAAGCCAGGCCTAAACGGCGTCGGAAAGTGGGCCCCCTAAACCCTGAGGTCGGGAGGAGTGCACCCTAAGCCAGGCCTAAACGGCGTCGGAAAGTGGGCCCCCTAAACCCCTGAGGTCGGGAGGAGTGCACCCTAAGCCAGGCCTAAACGGCGTCGGAAAGTGGGCCCCCTAAACCCCTGAGGTCGGGAGGAGTGCACCCTAAGCCAGGCCTAAACGGCGTCGGAAAGTGGGCCCCCTAAACCCTGAGGTCGGGAGGAGTGCACCCTAAGCCAGGCCTAAAAGGCGTCGGAAAGTGGGCCCCCTGAGGTCGGGAGGAGTGCACCCTAAGCCAGGCCTAAAAGGCGTCGGAAAGTGGGCCCCCTAAACCCCTGAGGTCGGGAGGAGTGCACCCTAAGCCAGGCCTAAAAGGCGTCGGAAAGTGGGCCCCCTGAGGTCGGGAGGAGTGCACCCTAAAGCCAGGCCTAAAAGGCGTCGGAAAGTGGGCCCCCCTGAGGTCGGGAGGAGTGCACCCTAAGCCAGGCCTAAAAGGCGTCGGAAAGTGGGCCCCCTGAGGTCGGGAGGAGTGCACCCTAAGCCAGGCCTAAACGGCGTCGGAAAGTGGGCCCCCCTAAACCCCTGAGGTCGGGAGGAGTGCACCCTAAGCCAGGCCTAAAAGGCGTCGGAAAGTTGGGCCCCCTAAACCCCTGAGGTCGGGAGGAGTGCACCCTAAGCCAGGCCTAAAAGGCGTCGGAAAGTGGGCCCCTACCTGAGGTCGGGAGGAGTGCACCCTAAGCCAGGCCTAAAAGGCGTCGGAAAGTGGGCCCCCTAAACCCCTGAGGTCGGGAGGAGTGCACCCTAAGCCAGGCCTAAAAGGCGTCGGAAAGTGGGCCCCCTGAGGTCGGGAGGAGTGCACCCTAAGCCAGGCCTAAAAGGCGTCGGAAAGTGGGGCCCCTAGCTGAGGTCGGGAGGAGTGCACCCTAAGCCAGGCCTAAAGGCGTCGGGAAAGTGGGCCCCCTAAACCCCTGAGGTCGAGGAGGAGTGCACCCTAAGCCAGGCCTAAACGGCGTCGGAAAGTGGGCCCCCTAAACCCTGAGGTCGGGAGGAGTGCACCCTAAGCCAGGCCTAAAAGGCGTCGGAAAGTGGGCCCCCTAAACCCCTGAGGTCGGGAGGAGTGCACCCTAAGCCAGGCCTAAAAGGCGTCGGAAAGTGGGCCCCCTGAGTTCGGGAGGAGTGCACCCTAAGCCAGGCCTAAACGGCGTCGGAAAGTGGGCCCCCTAAACCCCTGAGGTCGGGAGGAGTGCACCCTAAGCCAGGCCTAAAAGGCGTCGGAAAGTGGGCCCCCTGAGGTCGGGAGGAGTGCACCCTAAGCCAGGCCTAAAAGGCGTCGAAAGTGGGCCCCCTAAACCCTGAGGTTCGGGAGGAGTGCACCCTAAGCCAGGCCTAAAAGGCGTCGGAAAGTGGGCCCCCTACCTGAGGTCGGGAGGAGTGCACCCTAAGCCAGGCCTAAAAGGCCGTCGGAAAGTGGGCCCCCTGAGGTCGGGAGGAGTGCACCCTAAGCCAGGCCTAAAAGGCGTCGGAAAGTGGGCCCCCTAACCCTGAGGTAGGAGGAGTGCACCCTAAGCCAGGCCTAAAAGGCGTCGGAAAGTGGGCCCCCTGAGGTCGGGAGGAGTGCACCCTAAGCCAGGCCTAAACGGCGTCGGAAAGTGGGCCCCCTAAACCCCTGAGGTCGGGAGGAGTGCACCCTAAGCCAGGCCTAAACGGCGTCGGAAGTGGGCCCCTAAAACCCTGAGGTCGGGAGGAGTGCACCCTAAGCCAGGCCTAAAAGGCGTCGGAAAGTGGGCCCTACCCTGAGGTCGGAGGAGTGCACCCTAAGCCAGGCCTAAACGGCGTCGGAAAGTGGGCCCCCTAAACCCCTGAGGTCGGGAGGAGTGCACCCTAAGCCAGGCCTAAAAGGCGTCGGAAAGTGGGCCCCCTAAACCCCTGAGGTCGGGAGGAGTGCACCCTAAGCCAGGCCTAAAAGGCGTCGGAAAGTGGGCCCCCTAAAACCCTGAGGTCGGGAGGAGTTCACCCTAAGCCAGGCCTAAAAGGCGTCGAGAAAGTGGGCCCCCTAACCCCTGAGGTCGGGAGGAGTGCACCCTAAGCCAGGCCTAAAAGGCGTCGGAAAGTGGGCCCCCTGAGGTCGGGAGGAGTGCACCCTAAGCCAGGCCTAAAAGGCGTCGGAAAGTGGGCCCCCTGAGGTCGGGAGGAGTGCACCCTAAGCCAGGCCTAAAAGGCGTCGGAAAGTGGGCCCCCTAAACCCCTGAGGTCGGGAGGAGTGCACCCTAAGCCAGGCCTAAACGGCGTCGGAAAGTGGGCCCTCTAAACCCCTGAGGTCGGGAGGAGTGCACCCTAAGCCAGGCCTAAAAGGCGTCGGAAAGTGGGCCCCCTAAACCCCTGAGGTCGGGAGGAGTGCACCCTAAGCCAGGCCTAAAAGGCGTCGGAAAGTGGGCCCCCTGAGGTCGGGAGGAGTGCACCCTAAGCCAGGCCTAAAAGGCGTCGGAAAGTGGGCCCCTAACCCTGAGGTCGGGAGGAGTGCACCCTAAGCCAGGCCTAAAAGGCGTCGGAAAGTGGGCCCCCCTGAGGTCGGGAGGAGTGCACCCTAAGCCAGGCCTAAAAGGCGTCGGAAAGTGGGCCCCCCTAAACCCCTGAGGTCGGGAGGAGTGCACCCTAAGCCAGGCCTAAACGGCGTCGGAAAGTGGGCCCCCTGAGGTCGGGAGGAGTGCACCCTAAGCCAGGCCTAAAAGGCGTCGGAAAGTGGGCCCCCTAAACCCCTGAGGTCGGGAGGAGTGCACCCTAAGCCAGGGCCTAAAAGGCGTCGGAAAGTGGGCCCCCTAAACCCCTGAGGTCGGGAGGAGTGCACCCTAAGCCAGGCCTAAAAGGCGTCGGAAAGTGGGGCCCCCTAAACACCTGAGGTCGGGAGGAGTGCACCCTAAGCCAGGCCTAAAATGCGGTCGGAAAAGTGGGCCCCCTTAAACCCCTGAGGTCGGGAGGAGTGCACCCTAAGCCAGGCCTACACGGCGTCGGAAAGTGGGCCCCCTTAACCCCTGAGGGCGGGAGGAGTGCACCCTAAGCCAGGCCTAAAAGGCGTGGGAAAGTGGGCCCCCTGAGGTCGGGAGGAGTGCACCCTAAGCCAGGCCTAAAAGGCGTCGGAAAGTGGGCACCCTGAGGTCGGGAGGAGTGAACCCTAAGCCAGGCCTAAAAGGCGTCGGAAAGTGGGCCCCTAAACCCCTGAGGTCGGGAGGAGTGCACCCTAAGCCAGGCCTAAAAGGCGTCGGAAAGTGGGCCCCCTGAGGTCGGGAGGAGTGCACCCTAAGCCAGGCCTAAACGGCGTCGGAAAGTGGGCCCCCTAAACCCCTGAGGTCGGGAGGAGGTGCACCCTAAGCCAGGCCTAAAAGGCGTCGGAAAGTGGGCCCCCTGAGGTCGGGAGGAGTGCACCCTAAGCCAGGCCTAAAAGGCGTCGGAAAGTGGGCCCCCTGAGGTCGGGAGGAGTGCACCCTAAGCCAGGCCTAAAAGGCGTCCGGAAAGTGGGCCCCCTAAACCCCTGAGGTCGGGAGGAGTGCACCCTAAGCCAGGCCTAAAAGGCGTCGGAAAGTGGGGCCCCCTAAACCCCTGAGGTCGGGAGGAGTGCACCCTAAGCCAGGCCTAAAAGGCGTCGGGAAAGTGGGCCCCCTAAACCCCTGAGGTCGGGAGGAGTGCACCCTAAGCCAGGCCTAAAAAGGCCGTCGGAAAGTGGGCCCCCTGAGGTCGGGAGGAGTGCACCCTAAGCCAGGCCTAAAAGGCGTCGGAAAGTGGGCCCCCTAAACCCCTGAGGTCGGGAGGAGTGCACACTAAGCCAGGCCTAAACGGCGTCGGAAAGTGGGCCCCCTAAACCCCTGAGGTCGGGAGGAGTGCACCCTAAGCCAGGCCTAAAAGGCGTCAGGAAAGTGGGCCCCCTAAACCCTGAGGTCGGGAGGAGTGCACCCTAAGCCAGGCCTAAAAGGCGTCGGAAAGTGGGCCCCCGCTAAACCCCTGAGGTCGGGAGGTAGTGCACCCTAAGCCAGGCCTAAAAGGCTGTCGGAAAGTGGGCCCCTAAACCCCTGAGGTCGGGAGGGAGTGCACCCTAAGCCAGGCCTAAACGGCGTCGGAAAGTGGGCCCCCTAAACCCCTGAGGTCGGGAGAGTGCACCCTAAGCCAGGCCTAAAAGGCGTCGGAAAGTGGGCCCCCTGAGGTCGGGAGGAGTGCACCCTAAGCCAGGCCTAAAAGGCCGTCGGAAAGTGGGCCCCCTCGAAGGTCGGGAGGAGTGCACCCTAAGCCAGGCCTAAACGGTGTCGGAAAGTGGGCCCCCTGAGGTCGGGAGGAGTGCACCCTAAGCCAGGCCTAAAAGGCGTCGGAAAGTGGGCCCCCTAAACCCCTGAGGTCGGGAGGAGTGCACCCTAAGCCAGGCCTAAAAGGCGTCGGAAAGTGGGCCCCCTAAACCCCTGAGGTCGGGGAGGAGTGCACCCTAAGCCAGGCCTAAACGGCGTCGGAAAAGTGGGCCCCCTAACCCTGGGTCGGGAGGAGTGCACCCTAAGCCAGGCCTAAAAGGCGTCGGAAAGTGGGCCCCTGAGGTCGGGAGGAGTTCACCCTAAGCCAGGCCTAAAAGGCGTCGGAAAGTGGGCCCCCTGAGGTCGGGAGGAGTGCACCCTAAGCCAGGTCCTAAAAGGCGTCGGAAAGTGGGCCCCCTAACCCTGAGGTCGGGGAGGAGTGCACCCTAAGCCAGGCCTAAACGGCGTCGGAAAGTGGGCCCCCTAAACCCCTGAGGTCGGGAGGAGTGCACCCTAAGCCAGGCCTAAAAGGCGTCGGAAAAGTGGGCCCCCTGAGGTCGGGAGGAGTGCACCCTAAGCCAGGCCTAAAAGGCGTCGGAAAGTGGGCCCCCTAAACCCTGAGGTCGGGAGGAGTGCACCCTAAGCCAGGCCTAAAAGGCGTCGGAAAGTGGGCCCCCTAAACCCCTGAGGTCGGGAGGAGTGCACCCTAAGCCAGGCCTAAACGGCGTCGGAAAGTGGGCCCCCTAAAACCCTGAGGTCGGGAGGAGTGCACCCTAAGCCAGGCCTAAACGGCGTCGGAAAGTGGGCCCCCTAAACCCCTGAGGTCGGGAGGAGTGCACCCTAAGCCAGGCCTAAAAGGCGTCGGAAAGTGGGCCCCCTAAACCCCTGAGGTCGGGAGGAGTGCACCCTAAGCCAGGCCTAAAAGGCGTCGGAAAGTGGGCCCCCCTGAGGTCGGGAGGAGTGCACCCTAAGCCAGGCCTAAAAGGCGTCGGAAAGTGGGCCCCCCTGAGGTCGGGAGGAGTGCACCCTAAGCCAGGCCTAAACGGTGTCGGAAAGTGGGCCCCCTGAGGTCGGGAGGAGTGCACCCTAAGCCAGGCCTAAACGGCGTCGGAAAGTGGGCCCCTAAACCCCTGAGGTCGGGAGGAGGCACCCTAAGCCAGGCCTAAACGGCGTCGGAAAGTGGGCCCCCTAAACCCCTGAGGTCGGGAGGAGTGCACCCTAAGCCAGGCCTAAACGGCGTCGGAAAGTGGGCCCCCTGAGGTCGGGAGGAGTGCACCCTAAGCCAGGCCTAAAAGGCGTCGGAAAGTGGGCCCCCTGAGGTCGGGAGGAGTGCACCCCTAAGCCAGGCCTAAAAGGCGTCGGAAAGTGGGCCCCCTGAGGTCGGGAGGAGTGCACCCTAAGCCAGGCCTAAAAGGCGTCGGAAAGTGGGCCCCCTGAGGTCGGGAGGAGTGCACCCTAAGCCAGGCCTAAAAGGCGTCGGAAAGTGGGCCCCCTGAGGTCGGAGGAGTGCACCCTAAGCCAGGCCTAAAAGGCGTCGGAAAGTGGGCCCCCTGAGGTCGGGAGGAGTGCACCCTAAGCCAGGCCTAAAAGGCGTCGGAAAGTGGGCCCCCTGAGGTCGGGAGGAGTGCACCCTAAGCCAGGCCTAAACGGCGTCGGAAAGTGGGCCACCCTGAGGTCGGGAGGAGTGCACCCTAAGCCAGGCCTAAAAGGCGTCGGAAAGTGGGCCCTAAACCCTGAGGTCGGGAGGAGTGCACCCTAAGCCAGGCCTAAAAGGCGTCGGAAAGTGGGCCCCTGAGGTCGGGAGGAGTGCACCCTAAGCCAGGCCTAAACGGCGTCGGAAAGTGGGCCCCCTGAGGTCGGGAGGAGTGCACCCTAAGCCAGGCCTAAAAGGCGTCGGAAAGTGGGCCCCCTGAGGTCGGGAGGAGTGCACCCTAAGCCAGGCCTAAAAGGCGTCGGAAAGTGGGCCCCCTGAGGTCGGGAGGAGTGCACCCTAAGCCAGGCCTAAAAGGCGTCGGAAAGTGGGCCCCCTAAACCCCTGAGGTCGGGAGGAGTGCACCCTAAGCCAGGCCTAAACGGCGTCGGAAAGTGGGACCCCTGAGGTCGGGAGGAGTGCACCCTAAGCCAGGCCTAAAAGGCGTCGGAAAGTGGGCCCCCTGAGGTCGGGAGGAGTGCACCCTAAGCCAGGCCTAAAAGGCGTCGGAAAGTGGGCCCCCTAAACCCCTGAGGTCGGGAGGAGTGCACCCTAAGCCAGGCCTAAAAGGCGTCGGAAAGTGGGCCCCCTAAACCCCTGAGGTCGGGAGGAGTGCACCCTAAGCCAGGCCTAAAAGGCGTCGGAAAGTGGGCCCCCTAAACCCTGAGGTCGGGAGGAGTGCACCCTAAGCCAGGCCTAAACGGCGTCGGAAAGTGGGCCCCCTAAACCCCTGAGGTCGGGAGGAGTGCACCCTAAGCCAGGCCTAAAAGGCGTCGGAAAGTGGGCCCCCTAAACCCCTGAGGTCGGGAGGAGTGCACCCTAAGCCAGGCCTAAAAGGCGTCGGAAAGTGGGCCCCCTAAACCCCTGAGGTCGGGAGGAGTGCACCCTAAGCCAGGCCTAAAAGGCGTCGGAAAGTGGGCCCCCTGAGGTCGGGAGGAGTGCACCCTAAGCCAGGCCTAAAAGGCGTCGGAAAGTGGGCCCCCTGAGGTCGGGAGGAGTGCACCCTAAGCCAGGCCTAAAAGGCGTCGGAAAGTGGGCCCCCTAAACCCCTGAGGTCGGGAGGAGTGCACCCTAAGCCAGGCCTAAACGGCGTCGGAAAGTGGGCCCCCTAAACCCCTGAGGTCGGGAGGAGTGCACCCTAAGCCAGGCCTAAAAGGCGTCGGAAAGTGGGCCCCCTGAGGTCGGGAGGAGTGCACCCTAAGCCAGGCCTAAAAGGCGTCGGAAAGTGGGCCCCCTAAACCCCTGAGGTCGGGAGGAGTGCACCCTAAGCCAGGCCTAAAAGGCGTCGGAAAGTGGGCCCCCTAAACCCCTGAGGTCGGGAGGAGTGCACCCTAAGCCAGGCCTAAAAGGCGTCGGAAAGTGGGCCCCCTAAACCCTGAGGTCGGGAGGAGTGCACCCTAAGCCAGGCCTAAAAGGCGTCGGAAAGTGGGCCCCCTAAACCCCTGAGGTCGGGAGGAGTGCACCCTAAGCCAGGCCTAAAAGGCGTCGGAAAGTGGGCCCCCTAAACAACTGAGGTCGGGAGGAGTGCACCCTAAGCCAGGCCTAAAAGGCGTCGGAAAGTGGGCCCCCTGAGGTCGGGAGGAGTGCACCCTAAGCCAGGCCTAAAAGGCGTCGGAAAGTGGGCCCCCTAAACCCCTGAGGTCGGGAGGAGTGCACCCTAAGCCAGGCCTAAAAGGCGTCGGAAAGTGGGCCCCCTAAACCCCTGAGGTCGGGAGGAGTGCACCCTAAGCCAGGCCTAAAAGGCGTCGGAAAGTGGGCCCCCTAAACCCCTGAGGTCGGGAGGAGTGCACCCTAAGCCAGGCCTAAACGGCGTCGGAAAGTGGGCCCCCTAAACCCCTGAGGTCGGGAGGAGTGCACCCTAAGCCAGGCCTAAAAGGCGTCGGAAAGTGGGCCCCCCTAAACCCCTGAGGTCGGGAGGAGTGCACCCTAAGCCAGGCCTAAAAGGCGTCGGAAAGTGGGCCCCCCTAAACCCCTGAGGTCGGGAGGAGTGCACCCTAAGCCAGGCCTAAAAGGAGTCGGAAAGTGGGCCCCCTAAACCCCTGAGGTCGGGAGGAGTGCACCCTAAGCCAGGCCTAAAAGGCGTCGGAAAGTGGGCCCCCCTGAGGTCGGGAGGAGTGCACCCTAAGCCAGGCCTAAACGGCGTCGGAAAGTGGGCCCCTAAAACCCCTGAGGTCGGGAGGAGTGCACCCTAAGCCAGGCCTAAACG